>NC_056729.1:741156473-741248973 GCF_019279795.1 Protopterus annectens | reverse complement strand
TCTGAATTATCAGGATCCAGGATCTACAAGGTAAGTCTTAATAGGACAAAAATAGGAAAAATGGGAGCAAAGTTAAGCAGGTAGGATCAAATCTATGTAAAGGAAACACCTGCATATATTATTTATCATACTTATGAAAAAAAGTTATAAGTATTTGAATGAGTGGTATCATTTTACTAAAAATTGCTCTGTTGAAGTATTGCCATTAAATGGAACTTATGTAAGAATAAATTAGAGAATTTAAAGGGTATTTTGGAAAAAAACTAGAGAAACAAGTAAGTGAAAAACAATGGGCAATATTTTGTTCTTGGTATACTAAAGCTCTTATAAGGGAAAATGAGTCAGCATTAAGGGGATTACATGATGCTAATAAGAAGTTACTACAACAGGTAAAGAGGTCAAGAAGGCAGTATGAACCAGTAAAAAAGGATCCCTTAGAAGAAACTGGGGATGGCCAAAAAGCATAAAAGTGATGATAATCTTTTAGTAGCTATTACACCCCCACCCCCATTTGTACCAGTACAGGTGTCTCTTGTACAAGATTCTGCTATGTCTCAGACCCCTGCATTTCGGACAACTGTCCACTGGACATAAGGTCAGAGTGGGAATGTTGCATCTCAACCTAGTTCCCCTATTCAGCCCTCATCTTCAGAACAGGCATCTGCAGTTAAAATGTTTTCTTTTTCTTCCTATTATTCTCAACAAGCTTCTGCCTTTCCAACAGGAACACTAGTATCTGACACTCATATGGCTCTTAACATGCACTTGCGTGGTAGGGTAGGACAAGAGGCTGTTGGCTCTGAAGAGGATCTTTTGGCACCTTTTAGAAAAATTTTGGGGGCTAATGCTGATTTGTATACTATGTCTAAAAGTTTTCTAAATATTGAAAAAGATCAAGTATTGAAAAGAGGAATTAAAAACTATAACAGAATGTTACAACCCTACTTTGACAGATTTAAACCAGCTGCTTTGGGTAGTTACTTCAAATGAAATAAGAAAACAGTTACTTGAGAAGGCTGAAATAACAGATTTTGCTCTCACTGGGAATGAACTACTAGATAAAAGGACAACATTGTTAAGTAAAATTACAAAAGTATGTCAAGTTAGGATAGATTTGTCTAAGATACAGGCATGTAAGCAAAATAAAGGGAAAGTCCCTGCAGATTATCTGAGTCATCTTAAAGCAGAGTTTGCTAGACATTCAGAAAAACCCGACCCAAAACAACAAGCTTAATCACCTATTGCAGCAGTTTTTGTGCAGGGTTTACAAGTCACTGTACAAAATCAAATAAAGCAAGCATACCTCTCAACTATACCGAATTCCTCTGCATTTACCAGATTTGAGGTTCAAATAATGGGGTGCCACGAATTCCCCAGTGGACCCCTTTATTCCCAAATTTCCTGGATTTTTTTGATTTTTTTTCAGCAATTTTCAGGCATGCATGATGATGTCAGCTACCCCATCCATTTCACAGGCAGGCAGCAGCAGAGTTTCCCTGGCTTCTTCAGGTAAGGGGGAAAAAAAACAAAAGGGACTGTTAAGAACAGAGTAACTTTGCTCTGTTCTTCTTTGAGAACAGTTTTCTTCTGGTCTATGGTCATGTATTGTGTGCTGGTGCTTTTAAGCTGGAACGGTCCGAGGTTTTCTTCTGATCCAGAGTCATGCATTTAAGCTGAAACTGTGCTGGAAATGGGCTGTTTAGTTGAATTAAAGTGTGTGCTTTTACATTTAAGCTGAAACTGTGCTGGAAGCTGGAAGCAGGCCATTCAGTGGAATTCAAGTGTGTGCTTTTGCATTTAAGCTGAAACGTGTGTGTGCTTTTACATTTAAGCTGAAACTGTGCTGGAAACGGGCTGGTCAGTGGAAGTTAAATATGTGCTTTTGTATTTAAGTTGTGTGAAGGGTGTGCTTTTACATTTAAGCTGAAACTGTGCTTGAAACAGGCCATTCAGTGGAATTCGTGTGTGTATATATTTGTGTGTGTGTGTGTATGTGTGTGTGTTAGGGTTACCCAGACTCAAACCCTGTACCTTAGGTACAAGGGACAAAAGCCTGAATTCTCTACCCATGCCACCGCTTGTCATTCATGGAGTTACGTCCATAGCTCTTAACTGTCCAAAGTATCACAGAGTATCTGGAATGTTTGGCTCATACTTTTGGTCTGTGTTTCACTTACAATTTGTGGTTTTCTGGCAAATCAGTGAGAACTGAATTCACTAAATAATTATAGCCGTTTAAGTTTTAGTCTTCCTATCTTTCAGGAAACGCATGGTAACACCAAAACATTTTATTCTAGCAACTTTCTAAGATTATACAAGCAATGTTTAAAATGTGTTCCACTCCCTGGTTTTGGGCCTTTGTCCCCCCCATAAAATTTGTCTTTTTCCAGATTTCTTCTGCTGCAAAGTTCTTCAAGGGAAGAGAAGTTTAGTGCTGTATATGTCAAGTCTGTTTGCATTGTTAGAAGCACAACAGGTAGTATACTTGCTTTTGATGTAGAAGGCTGAGGGTTCTACTCCCACAGTATGTAGATGAATTTCTGATACTGTACTGTTCTACTTTTAAAGGGGGTGGATGCTGCAGTCCTGAGAATGTTCTCTTTGGCAGAGATACCTAGTAACTATGAACCTGTTATCAGTTTGCCATCCATTCCCTATTGCAATATTACTAGCTTATAATTGTTTTAATGTAACATAGGCAATTTATTCCTCAAGGGCAACAGGCACTTTATTTGTAGATGAAACAATGAAATATAAAGTTGTTTGCTAGCAGCAATCTCTTCATTAGTTACAGATCTCTTTAATGTGGAATTATTTGGATGACTTTTACTTCTGCAGAGATTGTGCATATTTACTGATAGTGGTGGATTGTAGAAGTTTGAGTAGACTTTTATGATGGAAATGTTCTGAATAAAAATGTTCTGAGTAAAAATTTACCTAAACAGCAGAGGCCTCCAAAGCAGACACCCAAACAACTGCTACCTCAAGACACCCCACAAGCAACACATAAACCACAAAAGCAGTGTGCAAAGCAGTCACAGCCCTTAAGGCCAAATACAACACCAAACATACTTGTCATAGGTGACTCCATAGTCAGACACACTGACGTCCCATTCACCAGGCTGAACAAGGAGAGGGTCACAGTAAGCTGCCTATCGGGCTAGAATCCGCCACATAACACAAGCACTGGTCACTCCACGGCAAGTACAAATATGACACAGTCATTGTCCATGCTGGTGTGAACGACCTGAGACGTACCTCCCTGGACTACATGAAAAGAGACATAGAGGAGCTCTCTGATTATGTAGCCCAGGCAGGTATGACCCTGACCCTGAGCAGTATCCTTCCTTCACCAAGAATGATGCCACAATATAGAGACAAGATGATCAGCTTTAACAATTGGCTTAATGTCTGGTGTCATTCAAAGGGGATCCAGTGTCTGTCTGCCTGGGATGACATGCTTGACAAGCCACGCTGCCCACAAGGGACGGCTTGCACCTGTCACCCCTGGGATTCCGGATATTGGCTAAGACTCTTGCCACCTCCATAGTGCCTTTTTTAGGCAAGGCACAAATTCTAAACCTACCACCCTAGAAAACAAAAATGGGAAGAAACTGAGGGTAATGCTGCTCAATGCCAGAAGTCTAAATCTCAAAATGCACGCACTCGAGGCCCTTCTCAGTATGGAGAACATCGATGTCTGTGCTGTAACTGAAACCTGGTTCAAGGCTCCTGAGAGCACCCCGGCACTATAAAGTTTTACCTCATATCATGCGTTCCGGCCCCAAAACCCGGACCACACCACAAAAGGAGGGGGTGTATCCATATTCATAAAGGATACCCACACCTCCAGGTTGGTGGCAACGCACGAAGCTTTGGAAACCATCCAGGTGCAACTAACCATAGGCAAAACTGCTCTACATATTGTAGCATGCTACAGGCCACCCTCTCAAACTCAGAAACCCCACACAGCCTTCCTGAAGACACTGGAGGGTATAAATGTATCTCCAAACACCATCATATTGGGTGACTTCAACTACCCGAATATAGACTGGGAACATTACTCAAGCCCTAACTTTCTAGCCCAATGGTTCCTGGAGTTCATAAATTCAAATGCCATGAAACAGCTAGTCACTGTTCCCACGAGAGGAGAAAATATACTAGATCTCATTATCACAAACATGGGGACAAAATGCTCCACAAAATGCTCCACACTGGAAGTATATCCCTCATTGGTGAGATCTGATCATAAACTAATCTCACTGGAAATCCACATCCCACCCCACCCCAAACAAAAAAGACCACAGTGAAGAACTTCTCTAAAGCAAACTTCACACTACTCAAGACTGGTGTGGTATCCTTCAAGGCCCCTGAGCCAGTGGAAACCACAACCCAAGCTGCGGAAGCCCTTACAAATGCCTTCTATGAACACCTCCAGGACTGCATGGATCAGGCAATCCCAAATAAAACCAAGACTCTTTCCACAAAGGGCAAACATCCAGTCTGGTGGACCCCAGCCATTAACAAACTTTACAATAAGAGGAGAAAGCTATTACATGATAGAACAAACTCCATAAAGGAAGTCACCCCTGATCATTATTAGTTAAAGAAATACGAGCACTCATAAAATCAACTAAGGCCAATTTTGAGAGAAAAATTGCCATGAATTCAAAGGACAATCATAAGGCCTTTTTCAGCTATGTTAGGAACCTGGGTGGAAACTCCCAGATATGCTCAGAATTAGTCCAAAATGATACAAAAATCACTGAACCCACAGACATTGCCAACATACTGGCAGACAGGTTCAGTGCAAACTTCACCCCCTCCCCTAAAGGAGAGATAACTATCCCAGCGGAGTGTAGCCTCCCAGACATCTCAAATGTGCAGGTGAAAGCTGCTCTCTCTAAAGCTAAAAACACAGCATCAATGGGACCGGATGGTGTCCCCGGCTGTGTGCTACATGAGCTAAATGAGGAATTAAACCCGCACATAAGGCAGCTGTTTAATCTCAGCCTTACCACAGGATACATGCCCAAGGAGTGGCGTACGGCAACTGTGGTCCCACTCCACAAAGGCGGTGCCTCTACGGACCCTGGTAATTACCACCCCATAAGCTTAACAAGTCTAGTCTGCAAAGCTATGGAGAGGATCATAATGGAGCTCGTAAACAAAGATATAGGGGACTTGCAGACATTGGACCCGACCCAGTTTGGCTTCGTCAAGGGAAGATCATGCCTTTTGAACTTGGTCGACTTCTTCGAAATAGTCACCAAGGCCATTGATGAGGGAAAGGCAGTCCATACAGCCTACCTTGACCTTGCAAAGGCTTTCAACACAATACCCCACTCGGGTATTGTAGAAAAACTTACCAGCTTAAATGTAAACCCATATGTCACAAGATGGGTTGCAAACTGGCTTAAGGACAGAACCCACAGGGTTAGAGTTGCTGGCGCTATGTCAGACTCCAAGCTGGTCACAAGTGGTGTCCCACAGGGCTTGGTCCTTGGCCCCCTATTGTTCGGCATCTACTTCTCAGAAGTACAGGCCAACATGGGAGGACTTTGGCTGACAAAGTTTGCAGACAACTGCAAACTGGGCGCCATAGTGGAAAGTGCATCGGACATGGATATCCTTCAGAAGGGACTCATGGAAACAGATAGCTGGTGCCAGAGCCATGGCCTGAAGTTAAACGCCAAAAAATGTATAGTCATACCCTTCGGGAAAAACAAGGTAACCCCAAGCTACCATATAGGTGGCAATCCACTAAGCACAGAAGAGGTTATCAGGGACCTGGGGACTCAGGTTGACAGTGGCCTTTCTTTTGACACTCATGTTGCTAAAGTGGTTAGAAAGACCTTCTACATTGCCCACCTGATCATGAAGGGATTCACATCCAGATCTAGTGACGTCATTGTTCCCCTGTACTCTTCACTTATCAGACCAATGATCGAGTACAATGCCCCATTCGGGATGTATCTCACCCGACATCTGCAGCAATTGGAGAGACCCCAAAAGTTCCTTACCAAAAGGATAAAGGGACTCCAAAATCTGTCATATGCTGCCAGATTGAAGAAACTCCAGCTCTATTCAGTCATACCGTCTGCTCAGAGGTGACATGTGCCTGACATACAAGGCCATGTCCAACCCGAATTAATGGACATGCTCCACCTCAAAAATCCAAATCCACCAAAACCACTAGAGCAAGTGACTTAAACCTTAGCACGGATATAAATAGGGCGTGCTGGAGGGATAGATTTATCACTCAGAGACTCCCTATGCTGTGGAATAAAATCCCGGTCCATGTGAGGCAGAGCACCTCGCTGGCTCTGTTCAAGAGAAATCTTGACCTGTGGATGGGAGATCGTAGGTTTACCCCGGGAATCATCTCTGTGTCACTGCTGGACAGAGGCACAACAAACTAATGGGCACAGTATTTTTTCATATAAGGGGTGGCGTAAGCCACAAAACTTTGGGCTAGGCTTATAAATGCCTTAGGGCAGATAGCCTAGTATAAACCTCTGAACCTATGAACCTATGAACTGGGCATTTTGTTATTATTGGTTCATGCATTTTGTTTCATTGCTTACTGGAAGAATGTTCAAAACAGTAAATTTAAAACATGCTCTAACAAGTGTGCTGTATTATACAAGGAATATAATTTAATACAGTCAGGAAGGTGTATCAAAGAGCACATGTATGTTTCATGTGCAAGGGGCCTATGATTTGAAAACAGCACAAAGGTAATCTTTATCTGCCACTGGCCAGATGCATTTTCTTTGAATGCGGGTTTCAATGCTATTTCAATGAATGTGAGTTTCAAGGGCAGAGAAATTTTAATGCTAAATCTATTTTCATTGTGAGACTGTATTGCTTTGTTTAGCAGATGTCTATTAGTGTTTGTGCTATAAAGTGTAAAATAAAAGTTTTAAATGAAATCCAGTGCACAATACAGTGTTTATAGTAAATGTGGCAAAATAGCCAAGTGATGGGACATTGGAGGGCATTATATGGGGGGGCCCATTTGACCATGGTTTTATGAGGGGGGAGGGCAGCAAACTCAAAGATAGTCCTGGGCAGCACAAACTCTAGCTAGGCCACTGATCAACAGCCATGGAGAATGATTTTTGGAGATCCTAGCAAACTATAATATTTTTCTAAGATTAGAATATTGCCTACCATTAAATGCCATACTTTTACTGCAAAACCCACATACTGCAAGTCACCAGAAACAAAATCCTAAGGTTCATTGTCTTCTCCCTTCCCAGTGAACATCATTACTGCACATTTAAAAAAAATGGTTACCATTTACTAAAGGGTCTGGGGCCATATTTTGTGTGTCTATTCTTCGGTTTGCGTTTGAAAGTTGGTATCCCACAATTCTGTTGGAGTGGGTAGGGTTACATAATTATGTATGCAAATGTTATGTTAATCAGCATGCAGATTTGTACCTATTTTTGTGAGCCTTTGTCCAGATTTTTGATGTTTCCAGGTTGAGAGGTATGAAAGCTTATAGACATGTTTCCAGGTTGAAAGGTATGAAAGCTTATAGACTGGTAGGAAAAGGACTTGGAGTCCATATTAACTGCTGCAAATCACCATGCTGACTATGTCAGGGTAATAAAATGTAAATAAATATTGTTCCTTTAATGCCAGTAGATCAAGGTTAAGGTAAAAAATAAATTCAAAGAAAATTCCTTTCCTGGTGGACACTAAAGCCACTAGGTCTGTATTGAAAGTCACCTCAGACAGTCAAATACCAGTATCAAAACATAAAGCAAAGGCAGTTGGAGTAACAAATGCTACTGCTACATATCCTGTTTCAAAACCTATACCCATTTCATTAAAACCAATTAAAAAAGGCATTCTTTTATCTTGAGTAGTACTTCACTGGTGAATTTGCTAGAGAGAGAGATATGTTATGAAAACTGTGTTGTACTATTTACTGCAAACCAGAGGGGGTGTATTTGGGTGTTCCAACAAAATCAGAGGGGAAAGTATTAGTAGTCTTAGCAGAAGATGAGGAACAGCCTTTTGAAGGCGTACAGACAACTGAAAACCTGCTGCAGCAGGTACCTGCTAACTTTTGGGCTAAACACACCAGTGAAGTAGGTATATAAAATCTGCTGAATCAAACTTGTAATTCAGTCTTTGATACAACAAGGGATAATAACAACAGCTAAAAGCCCTTCTAATACTCTTATTCTCCCTGTGAAAAAATTCCAGGAAAAAATACATATAGGATTGTGCAAGATTTGAAGGCTGTAAACAATGCAGTATTACCAACATTTCCTGTGGTTCCAAATCCAGCAGCAGTACTGAGTTGCATACCATCTACAGCAAAATATATATATATTTTGCATAATAGATCCATTTTCTTTATTCTGTTCAATACCTATCCACCCTGAAAGTCAGTTTCTGTTTGCTTTTACGTATAAGGGACAGCAGTATAACTGGGCATAGTTGCCACAAGGATATACTGAATCCCCTTCATTATTTTTTTTCAAATTCTGGAAAAAAAAAGATTTGGAAGATGTGCTATTTCCAGGTTGGTCTGTGTTAGGCCAATATGTAAAGGATTTACTAATAGCATCTGATTCATTTCAGCAGTGTTAGCATGAAGCCCTACATCTTTTAACTATCCTTACAGAAAAAAGGTCAAAAGAAAAATTACAGCTATGGTTACCTCAGGTACGTTATCTTGATCATTTAATATCTCGGGGTAGGATCTTACGGAAGCTGTCCCTCATTCTGTATCATCTCTCATACTTAAAATGAAAACTCAACCCCCCTTGACTTCCCGTCTAAATAAATAAATATGAATGCACACTTTTTTCTGATTTATCTAATACACTGTTCTATTCTAAATCCTGGATCTTTGTTACCTACTGCTGAGGGTGGTGAAAAGCATGATTGTGTGTGTGTGTGTGACTAATTATCTGCTTTCTCCTAGGAAGGACTTAAAGGACACTCCTATACACAATGCTGAATTAAATGTATTTGTGGATAGAGCCTCTGGCATAGATCGAAATGAAAATTTGGTCACAAGAATATCTGTCTGTACCAATAATAATATTTTGCTTTAACAAAACTTAGAGGCTCTTTTATTGCCCAGACAGCTAGCAGTAGTTAAATGGACAGCCCGTCAAAAGGGTATAGATACTGTGTCAAAGGGAAATAATTTGGCAGATCAAGCTGCTAAGCAATTTGTAAAGGACTTATTTTCATGTGATGATATTGCAAGACTCTAACAGTGGTGATATGTTTTATTTCAAGACAGTATCAGCTTTCCAAGTTGAAGTATCACAGGGAGAGGTTCAGAGGTGGCTCAAAGATGGATGCAGATGGGTTATGGCAACATCCGGACAGCTGACTGATGGTGCCTGCCTCTTTGCTACCTTACCTGGTAAGGGCATATCATTTACCAGCTCATGCAGGTAAGACAACTTTATTTAATCAAATTACCCAAAGTTGGTATGCCCCTCATGCCTTCTCTTTGATACTTCAGTATGTTAATAACTGTGTAATATGCTTAGAACATAATGCTAGCAAAAATGCAAACATTAGGCTTGCATGCTTACCACTGCCTTGGGGACCTTTTGTTAATATGCAGCCGGATTTTGTCTAGATGCCAAAAGTTCATAATTTAAGTATATATTAGTAGCTGTCTCTATGTTTTTTGCATGGGTGAAAGATTACCCATGTCATAAAGCAGATTCTGTAACAGTTGTTAAAAAAATTGTATTTAAATGGATACCTAGATTTGGTGTGCCTAGTACTATTAATAGTGACTAGGGAACCTACTTTAACAATTCACTGATAAAGGAACTATGCAAAATTTTTAATACTAAGTTAAGTCTTCGCTGTCCCAACCATCCACAGTTATTTGGATTAGTAGAGAGGGTTAACAGGATCCTTAAAAAAGATTTCAAAGATTTGTGCTGAAACAAACCTTAAATGACCAAAGATACTTCCTTAGTATTAATGAGTATGAGAAGTATGTTAAATACTACAAGGAAACTGAGTCCTTATGCGATATTAATGGGGAGACCCATGGGTCTTCCAGCTACTCCCCTTGTGTCAAATGAAGAATTAACTCTTAACAGACAACGTTATATTATCTTACTGCAAAAAAAAAAAAAAAAACTTGGAGCAGTACCATAAAAGGTCACAAAAGCTCTTCCTCAACCTCCTGACCAGCCATGTCACCAGCTGTGGCCCAGTGATTGGATTTATGTTTAAACTTTCCAAAGAAAGAACTGTTTGAGTCTAAAAAAGACTTGGTCTGTGAAAGCTCCAGACGAGTCATCTTTGTTAGTGAAGGAAGATCAAAGTGCGAGAGATGAATCATCTGCCCAATGAAGGATTAAGAAAAAATCAATTCAGACAGCAGTCCATGATGAATCCAGTGACAAGTACTTTTGCTTTGTTTTTGTTGTTGTTTCCTTTTATAAACTGGTTGAAAAAAAATAGTTTCCTGTTGGTTCTTCGGCAATATGTTGTGAACTTAAATGTGACAGACTGTTGTGTGTGTTCACAAATATGTCATCATTCTAAGGAAGATATTCCCATGATTCCAATCCTTGCATCGCAGGTAACATTTGATAATGATCTTAGTGACACTAATCTAACTTGGCATAATGTGACTGACTTTTCAAAGGCTGTGTCTCTTCAGGTTGCAGCCACAAATCATGGAGACACATGCTATGCAAAAACTGGAACTGTACCAGTGGGAACCAGTGAATGTAATGACACTAGACAGGAAAGTGCGTTGAACTTTTTACACTTAAAAAGCTGTGACTGGGGGCATGGCATGGGCATGATAGAGAATCATTACTATATTTACAGTGATCGTGCGTACCCTGGTTGCCTGCAAACTGGCTGGGATGTTGTTTTGTGGGGTGTATTACTCCTGCTATTCAACATTTCGAGAACACTCCAGCAGGCAGACTAAGAAATAAGAGGGTAATCCACTGGGCAGAGCAAGTATTTTGCTTTTGTTCCTGGGTATGTAGTGCAAAGGACAATGCTCGAAATCACCATGCTTGCTCAAATTCTTCAGGCGACAGCAAACCACACTTCACATCACATCAGGATGACAAATTGAGCAATGACTGAAATTCAAACTGTGGTGTTACAAAATTGGTTGGAACTTGACATAATGCTTGCTGCCAAAGGGGGTCATGTGCCCTTATAGAAAGTCATTGTGCTTGCATTAGTGACTATCATGATGAACAAGAAATGTTGACCATTTTCATGGAACAGAGGGCCAAGGACCTGGACAGCTCATCAAAACAGTGGACATATTTTGGATGGTTGGGTAGTGTATTTGGTAACCTGGAAACTAGTATATTACAAGATATCATTAAAATAATTGGTATTATTCCTTTAGTTGTTTTTAATACCAGAGCGGTGGTGGTGCTGTGGTAGCATTGTCGCCTCACAGTAAGGCACTGTCTGGTTCGATTCACAGCTAGAGCGTCTTCTGCATGGAGACTTGCATGAATGGGCGTACCTTCATTGAAGGTTGTGCGTCAGGGCTGGTAACTCGGCACGTAAAAATCAACTACCAGTCAGTTCCGCTGTGGCGACCCCTAACCGGGAAAAGCCAAAAGACACAAACAAACATTCTTTTAGTTGTTTTAATATTTTCTGTTCTAAAGGCTGTAATTGCAAAATGTTTAACCTGAACTGCACACAAAATGCCACTTATAAAAATATCTGATAATGAACTTATGGTATATGAAAATTCAATCACTGCAGATGATGAATACTATGATGATGAAGCATAATTTATCAAGTTAAGAAGAATTAAAATGTAATTGTATATGTTGTGTGACATTAAGTGTCAAATGGGCATATCTGCTACAGAAAATATATTGTTTCATGATTATTTTTCAAAAAATGCATATAAACTTGCAGTTTCTTCACAAATTAGTCAAATAAAATGTTTATAATATGTTTATGTTGAAAATATAATGTAATATAGATGCATGATTATACAAAATAAAGTTTCACATACATTGTAGCTTTATATTTTGAATACCTTACAAAGTACAGTTTTGTACCTACCATAAATGTAGATGTTTGAGTGTAGACACAGCTGCAGTCATTACACTTGGGTTATCCTGCCGTCAGGCGGTTCCCCAGTTGGCCTGAATTCCAAAGTCTAGGTCCAGCGTCGGTTGCTGTCACTTCTTCCCTGACGTCAGTGCGCCAGGGGGATATAAGATGCAGCTGACGCCATTTTCTTCAATTTTCTTGCCCCAGATGTCAGGTGCCCCCAAATAGATAGGCCTTTCAAATTGCTAGTAAAATATATAATAGAAAAGCAAACAACCATTTTTAATTACCAGCAAATACTCCCTTTAGGAAATAAGGGTAGAAGACCCAGGTATGTACCAAAAAGTAAGAGGGGAAGGAGGGAGGGTAACCTGGACTGCAGCAGTGTCAACACTCGAACATCTACATTTATGGTAGGTACAAAACTGTACTATGTTCATTGTGTGACACTGCTACAGTCATTACACTTAGGTGGAATCCCAAAGCTGAGGTAGGGTGGATGGATCTATAAGGCATTAGGGGTGGCTATAAGGCCCTGCAGCACAGCAGTGGCAAAGCCAGCTCTGGATTTGGAATATAAAGGCAAATGGTAATGTTTGGTGAAGGTATGTACAGAACTCCATGTTGCTGCTTCTAAAATATCCTTGGTAGGCACTCCCCTGAGGTAGGCAGTTGAAGTGGCTGTTGCCCTGGTGGAGTGAGATCTAATGCTGCTAGGTACAGGTTTCCCATGGTGTGTATAGCAAAAACCAAAAATACAGTGAGCTATCCACGTTGAAATAGTCTGCTTTAAAATGGCTTTTCCCTGTGTTCCTGCAGTGTATGCTACCAATAATTGTTCAGATTTTCTGAAAGCTTTGGTTTTGTCCAAGTAGAAGCGTAACTGTCTGTGAATGTCCAAGGAATGTAGTAGTCTTTTCTCTTTGTTCTGTGGTTTTGGATAAAAGGTTGGCAAGTGAATAGTTTGGTTTAGAGCCACACTTGATACTACCTTTGGCATAAACATAGGGTTAGTTCTGAAGGACACCCTGTCCTGGTGGAAGATGAGGAATGGTTCCACTGCCATTAGTGCCTCTAATTCTGAAACTCTTCTTGCTGATGTTATTGCCAGGTGCACAGTAGTTTTCCAAGAGATGTATTTTAATTCTGCTGTGTTAGCTGGCTCAAAAGGAGGTAAGGTAAATTTTTCCAAAACAAAGTTGAGGTCCCAAGTTTGTGTAGGTGCTCTACAGGGTGGTCTCATGTTTTTAGCACCTCTGAGGTACTGTTTGAGCAAAGGATTTGAAAAAATTGGTGGATCCATGTTGTAATGAGCAGAAATGGCTGAGGCATGAATCTTGATGGATGAGAAGGAGAGGCCCTTGTCCAGCATCTCAGTTAAGTATTGAAGTATCTGAGAAATGTTTGGGACAAGAGGGTCAAGGCTGTGTGCTTGGTTCCAGGCACAGAATCTCTTCCATTTATCCGAGTAGGCTTTCCTGGTGCTAGCCCTTCTGGCCTCCAGAATGACATTCATAACAGCTTTGGAGAGAGGCAATGCTTGCTTGGTTAAGGAATTTTCCATGCAGCTAGGTTTAATGTCTTTAGCTGGCTGTGAAGTATCTGATTGTTGTGTTGTGTCAACAGTTGTGGTATTTGAGGCAAAATCCAGGTTGGTTCTTGTGCTAAGTTCTTTAAGATTGGATACCAGTGTTGGCGTGGCCAGTCTGGTGCAATCAGGATCATCTTTGGCTCTTCCTGCCTGGGTTTTATGAGTACCTTTGGAAAGAGAGGTAAAGGAGGGAAAGCGTATACTTGTAGTTTTATCCAGCTGAATGAAAGGGCATCCACTTTCTGTGCTTGTGGACGGTAGCTCCTTGTGCAGAATTTCTGTAGTTGGCAGTTCATTGGGGATGCAAACAGATCTATGTCTGGTTTCCCCCATTTTTGTGCTATCATTCTGAATATTTGTGGACTCAATTGCCATTCATGAGGATCCATGATATTTCTGCTTAGGTCGTCTGCCAGTGTGTTTTTCTCTCCTGGCAGCAATTGTGCCTGCAGATGAACTTGGTAGTTTAAAGCTGTGTTCCACAAGGTCATGGCTTGTCTGCAGAGGGGGTAGGAGTGTGTTCCCCCTTGCTTGTTTATGTACCACATAACTGTGGTGTTCTCTGTCTTTAGTAGTAGTTGTCCTGGATGTAGCAGGTCCTTGAAAGCTATAATTGCATTTTGTACAGCTAGCATCTCTTTTTTGATTGACGTGGAGATGTCTTTGTTCTGCAGGCCACTCGCCCTGAATACATTTTCCTGCCATGTGTGCTCCCCAGGCGTAATCCGATACATCTGTTGTCAGTGTCTGCCTGGCTGTGGGTTGAGTAAAAGGCTGTCCCTTGTTGAGGTGACAAGCTTGGGCCCACCATTGAAACTCCTGTTGAAGGCAAGGAATTAGTGGTATAACCGTTTTCAAATCTTGACAGTGTTGAGATCATACACTCTTTAGGTACCATTGTAGTTTCCTCATATGCAGTCTGGAATATGGAATTAGTAGTATGCAAGATGCCATGTAGCCCAAGGCCTGCAGAATTTTTCTTGCAGGGAGTTGGGTCTTTGTTGCCATTAAATGAAAATATTGCATCAGTTGTCCTTGCATGTCTGGCGTGAGATAAGCCATCTGGGCCGTTGTGTTTAAGCTGGCACCCAGGAATATTATCTGTTGTGAGGGCACTAGTTTTGATTTCTTTTCATTTACTGTGTACCCCAGGCAACTTAATGACTTTTTTATGTACACCAGATGCTTTAGAAGAATGTCCTTGCTCTCTGCTTGGTTTAGGCAGTTGTCCAGGTATGGGTAAATTTGAATTCCTTTTTGCCTGCAAAATGAAATTACTGGTGCCAGGCACTTTGTGAAGACCCTGGGCGCAGAAGATAAGCCAAAGGGCAGTGCAGAGAATTGATAGTGCATTGAACCTGCTAGAAATTTGAGGTATCTTCTGCAGTTTTGTCTGATAGGGACATGCAGGTATGCCTCTTTGAGGTCCAAAGTCACAAGCCAAGCTTTCTTGCCCAGCATGGGAAGAAGCTGCTGTAGTGTCAACATTTTGAATTTTGGAACATCCAGGTAATTGTTCAGAGAAAAAAGGTCCAGAATGGGTCTCCAGGCTTTGTCCTTTCTGGGAACCAGAAAGAGTCTTGAGTAAAATCCTTGTCCTTGCTCTTGTGGTGGTACCTTTTGAATAGCCCTCATGTTCATGAGTGCTGCAATTTGTTTTTGAGCCTCTGCCCATTAATTTGGTGGCAGATTTGGCATTCCTTTTAACCTTGGAAGAGTGTGGAAGTGGAACTTGTAACCTTGAGATATGATGTTGAGAACCCATTTGTCTTTGGTGATGCAATGCCAGTTGTGACAGAAAAGAGCCAGTTTTCCTCCTAAGGGAGCTGCCAAGAGAGAGCTGTTTGGCAGCTGTAGTGGGAAGTCATTGAGACTGTTTTTTATAAGGTTGAGGCCTGTCTTCCCCTTCTTTCTGGCCTGGTGTACCCCATTGTCGAGGTCTGTAAGGGCCTTGTGTCTGACCTCTACCTCTTGGACATTTATATCTGCCCCTTTGAGGTCTGTCTGTGACTGGAAAGGACCAATTTTTTGTTGGCCAATTTCTGCTAAAACTAGGAGGTTGAACGTGTAAGAAATCTTTGACCGTTTGCATAGATTTTGTCTTATCCTCCATCTTTTTTAATACCTCCTCTGCCTTAACTCCAAACAATACATCCCGCTGCAAAGGTGCATCCAGTAATTTGGCTTTATCATGATCTGGTAGCGTATGTTCTTTTAACCAAGCATGCCTTCTAATGACAGAGCCTGTAACTGCTGCTCTACAGGAGGCCTCTAAGGAATCAAAACCACATTGCAAAGTATGTTTTCCCACTTGTTCAGCTGCATGCAATAAATCCTGCATTTCTTTCATTAGGAGGATCTGAATCTGGAAGCATCTTTTGTTTCAACTGAGACATTAAAAATTGCTGATTTTAGCATGTGAAACTGGCAATTCAAGGCTCTCATGGCTAAAGTTGCAGATGTATACACTTTCTTGCCCCATCTGTCTAATGCTCTGGAATCTCTGTCAGAGGGGACAGGGTTTTTAGCTGATGAGGCCTTAATCCCTTTGGGTCCCTGAGAAATAGTTTCAGGGTCTGCAACAGGGCTTTTGTATAGAAATTTGTGAGAGTCAGGGACTCTGTAATATCTGTCTGGCTTAACTGGGGCTGGTGGTAAGGAGTCAGGGTTTAAGCTGGATTCAGTATATACATCATCCACAATATCTAACACAGGTGGAATAGCAAGGGGTCTGTGTTGAGGCAATAAGAGGAAGTATCTGAGCCTTTTCTTCGATTCTGAATAGTCCTGGCCTTCCCAGTGGAAATGCTCATTCATGGTATGTAAGGTCTCCCCAAAGGAGTAGTCCTCAGGCGGAGAGGCTGATGGAATTGACTCCTCAGCATCCAAATCCTCATAAGGGGGTAAGGAATACCCTAGGTCTGAGGATGAGTCAGAGGAAATCGACACCTGGTCTGAAGATTTGTAGTCTGCATCTTGTCTGGGCCTTTTATCTGGTGGGGGTTGGGACCCTCTGATCAGGGTGATAAGGTCTTCGGCCATTTTTAGCATTTATTTCTTAGGCATGGAAGCCTGCCCTGGAGATTGCTGTGTCTGTTTCTTTGCTTTTAAAGAAGGCTTAGATTTAACAGAGGATTTAATAGTTAACTGGGTAGGTCTGAAAACACCCTCTGAAGCTGTGGATTGTTCAGCTACTTTGGTTCCCTCTGTAGGATTAAGTTTGGTAATTTGAGTAGCAAGAGCGTCCGAAGGCCCAGCCAGCTCCACGTGGGAGTCGAAGGTGGTCTGTGGTTCTGTAGAAGCGGTCGTCAGGGGCTGCGTAGATGCCTCTCTGAAAACCAGAGAACCGGCGACCAGCCTAGAAGAGGCCTCGTCATTAGTCTTGGGCCTCGGATGCCTGTCCTTGTCCTTGTGCTTTTTAAGAATTCCGGTTGTCGGAAGTTCCGACGGCATGGTGTAATTAAATTTTCTGCCAAAATAATGTCGGGCAAAATCAAACCGACGTTTAATAGTGCGCTTGTTAAACCTAGCACAAAACTGACAACCAGTGAAGTCGTGGTCTGGGCCTAGGCATGGGATACAGTAGGAGTGGAAATCCTTATGAGGTATTTGCTTCCCACAAGAAATACAATTATTAACTTTTGCTGACATCTGTCTGAGGCAAGAAAAAGTTTCCCCAATGGGGTACTTAGCTTTTTAGAAGACTTTGGTTCTGGATTCGGAATGAAAATCTCAGGAGTCGGCCGACCGGCACTGGCGAACTGCTTCTGCTTCTGCTTCGGGCACCGCATGGCAAGAAAGACTGAAGAAAATGGCGTCGGCTGCATCTTATATCCCCCTGGCGCACTGACGTCAGGGAAGAAGCGACAGCAACCGACACCGGACCTAGACTTTGGAACTCAGGCCGACTGGGGAACTGCCTGACGGCAGGATAACCCAAGTGTAATGACTGCAGCAGTGTCACACGATGAACATCTGCATTCTCTTTTCATTATCACATTATAGTGTACTGACAGCAAATTGAAGGCAAAGTAAGTGCTGAAGGAGTTAAGGGATGTTACTATGTTTGAAAGAGTCTAGTTTCAGAATGTAATGGAGGGACGAGAGAAAACAATGTGCCAAAATCTTTTGTAAGCTCTGGACTTCTCAGGCTGGGGGATGAATCCTTGCAAAAATGTCTATAAGATAGTGTATACTGGTACTGAATGATACAAGGTTGAAAGACAGATTGTTAGGCCAGGTGGTCTGTGTTTTAAAAAAAGACCTGTTTGTCAAGTGTTCATGTGAAGTTCTAAGCGAGAAGCACTAAGGCACAAATTATTTTAAAATTGTATGATTTATTAAAAGCTATGTTATGTCTAAGTTCTGCATGCATGAAATTGATCAGAAACCATATATATGTAGTATTATTTTTCTTTGTTCTTTGAGACTGATTTGGAAATTTTGTGAAGGCAGTCTCCCAGTGCTGTGTATGGAATAAACCAGTACTTTGCACATCCTGAGGCTTTATTCTTGACTCAAAACAGAAAAGGTAAAAGTCTTTGGTGTTTATTTGTTGCACTTTAACAGAGGCATAGACAAGCCCTGAAAGCAGTCTAAATATTTAATAATACAAAGGGAAAAAAAGTGAAAAGAAAAAAAAAACAGGAGAGGAAGGAAAAGCCAGTAGCAGTAGGACAAATAAGAGTAAAAAGTGAAAAATAAAGAAGACATCCGTGAGTTTTTGAGGGGAAAAAAAAGCATAAGATCTTCGTGGAAAAGAGTTCCTTGTCAAAGGTAATTCCACAAAATGGAGAATACAGACTGCTCATTAACGTACCCTCAGAGCATTTGCCAATTCATGTACTAAAGTCCCTAAATAAATAAACAACACCTTCACTGATGTATTTGTCAGTCTACAATGTTTATGCTTCATATAGAAAAGATTGCACATTAGGATTGTGATATTAGAGGAAAAAACATCAAAGAAAGGGTCTCCCTAACTCCTAGGTTTTTTTGGTACTCCAACAGTTCATTCACAGTGATTTAACTTTCAGTTATTTTCTCTGTTATACTGTGATATTGCCCAGGAATCTGCAGTGCAGCAACATGGTTTGGTTCTCCGAAAAGAAAACCATAGGTCTGTGTCACTTATAGACATGCAGGAGCCTTCTGCACTATGACGGTATTTCCAGAAAATGAAATGTATTCTTCTCTTTCTTCTTATGGGGAAAGGGATGTTTTTACATGGATCAGATAGATTCTGCTTCCTATTTTGAATTAGATCATGGAAAAACTGATTTTCGGTTTTTAGGCTGTCATTATAAGATATTAGTTTATTTAATACTATACATTACAAGGGGGATACTTCACTTGGAAACAGGTGACCGCTTCTCTGTACACAAGAGATGCGGTCAAATGATAAAGCTGCCAGCATACACATGGACTGCACCTCCTTTGTGTGAACATCTTTCAGACTGTTTTAAATAATAACAGTCAGCATTCTGATACCCAGTGAACAACTCCCAAGAGAACTAATAAATTATGTAGACCCGCAGAGATGGACAGAATCTATATAAAAGCCATAATATGGCCATTGATATATCTCTCTTGATTCTAAATATCAGGCAGAAAAATCTATTTCTTTGTCAGTTCTACTACCTGATAATGAATATGAGAGAGGTATGAGAAAAAACACATACTTCAAGTAACCTGTCAATAAGGGATTATAAGACAGACATGACAACGTACTGCAGTTCTATTCTAGAGTATCTGCATGAAAACGTACAAAACTGAGGAACGAGAGCAATTAAAAAGAGTTACATTTCAAGTAAGAGGTCATAGTATAAGAAATCTGCACTGGCCCAGTAGCCTCATTGCTAAAGACAGTACAAGGACAAGCAATCAGGCTCAGGAGGGAATGAAGGAATACTAATATAGATTTCAAAGAAAACATGTATTCCCCATCTTCTCCTCCTTATCATCATCCCCCAGGAGGAAGTTTGCAGTATCACCTGTTAGCATGGCAAGACATTACAGACAATAGGGGTATTACAGACAGTAGCTAAGAGTCGGCCTAGAGCTCTTGGAAAATCTTTGAAATCAACCTGTACCACAGGCCCACAACACCAGGTGTCCCATTTTGTTGCTGATATATTTCCTTCCTTCTAGTGACAATTACAGTCTAACTGGGTCAAAGCACATTTTCAGTATAAAACCAGGGAGAAAAACTCCACTAAAACACTGTAAATAGAAGAGCAATTGTAAAAACAAAGGTTTGCACTATAAACAGACATTCTTCACCAAATATATATTGTGTGTGTGTGTGTGTGTGTGTGTGTGTGTGTGTGTGTGTGTGTGTGTGTGTGTGCGTGTGTATATATATATATATATATATATATATATATATATATATATATATATATATATATATATATATATATATATGTGTGTGTGTGTGTGTGTGTGTGTGTGTGTGTGTGTGTAAATTAATTACAACTGGTATTTATTTTCAAATTGTAGTCAGTATTCATTACTTTATATCAAATGACAAATGTTGTTGCAATAATTTTGAAGGGTATTATTTTAATAAGATGAATGATAAAATAGAAAAAGTGGTAGCTGATATTAAAGATATTATTGGAGGAGAAAAAAAAGAGAAGTTATAAGCATAATTCCATAAAGTTCGTAGAAGCTATTTACCAACAGCGCAGCACAGTGAATGAGGTATGAACTTCAACTACTGTACAGAAAAAAAACAGCATTACCGATTACATCAATTACACCATTAAGTATACAGCATAGGACAGTTAGGGTTTCTGCACAAGCCAGTTGGATTCCAAAACACACTGTGTACAGACAATGCAACTGGAATGTGACAAACAGCCACACTGCCTCCATTTCTCAAATCCTTGGTGAATGCTTTATGGACCCCAAAGAATTCAAGCAAATACTACAGATTACAGTGAAATCCATAGCAAAAATCCAAAAATATATAAAAATACAACCTGCAGTTAATATACTGCAATGGGCTGCAGTGATACAAACCATAAATGAGGCTTTGGCTGTGCATCCTAGAAGGCAGCCAGCTAGAGTCAGAGCAAGGCTGCAACTAAACCAGTTGCCAGACCAGCAAATAATCAACAGATACCATCTAGACAGACATCTGGTGCAGGCCGTCTGCAACATGTGTGTCCTACACATGTCTGTTGATCATCCGAGGAACCCCCCCCCCCTTGAAACCAAAGTGTGTCTCAGCCTAGGTGTACTTACATCTAGGAAATTCCAGAGACACATGAGGAATGATGTGGGAGTATCACAGACAGCTGCCAGTCATAACCTAACAAAATTCCTTGAAACAATGTGCAGCAAGGTGAATGACTATGTACACTTTCCACCTTCACCCCCCCCCACCCCATGGAGTGGAGAACCGTAATGCATCAGTTCTTTAACATTGCAAACTTCCCACATGCAACTCACTGCAATAAATTGCATACACATACCTATCAAGACACCAGTACATCCTGAAGCAGACCAGTACATAAACAGAAAGGGATGGCCATCCATCAACTGCCAAGCTGTGTATGCAGCAGATGGCAGCATAACAAACATCATGGCAGCACACCCAGAAGTGCCCATGATGCTGCCATTTAGAGGAAAAGTGGACTGACAGTATCCATTCTGACCAAAAGTCTTTTTATTCCCCACAGCAGGTGACTATGATTATTCACTTGAGCCATGGCTAAAGATCCTCTCCAGGGAACCATCCAACCCTGCACAGTAGGCCTGTAACAGAGCACATGCAACAACCAGAAACACCACAGAGCATCTGTTAGGTGTATTGAAAGCTAGGTTCAGATGTCTGGAAACATTGGGGGAGGGATACACTGCAATACAGACCTGAAAAATGCTGCACAGATGATAACAGTGTGTGCCATATTGCAGAACATGCTAACCAGAGCACATAGTGGTCTTCAAGCTGCAGGTGTGGATGAACTATCCCAAAACCCCCAAATATCTAAAGAGCATATCCCGCAGGTGTCAGAGGAGAAGCAGGAGAACATAGGGGACATAAATCACAGGTGTAGGGTATGACCACAAGTGCATCCTGAGGCAACACAGCTATGTCTGACCCAAATCTTTGAATCATGACAAGCCACAAGTGCATGAATACACAGACTGAACATTGATGTTCAGGTGTTGCCCCACCACAACATCACAGATTGCATCTAATGGCAAGTACCCTCTAGATGTATACACTCAGCATCAAACATACCACCATAATCCTAACATAGCCCAACATGAACATGTGCAAATGTGTCACAACAGGGATCATAAGCTCAGGACACAACTGACATAGGTATACATGCACACACAGATTGTTTTATCACTGTGTGGACACAAACCAGTGCTACACATACATATTTCTACAATATAATAACATGAAAAAAGAGAAATCACGCAATACATAATGCAGAAATTTTAATTTTAAAAGACACATATCACAGTACAGTGGTATTTTAATAATATTAACCAGCTATGTTTACTACACTGTTGGACACACTGTAATGCAGTCTAGGGTGATCTTGTTGACGTCCCACACCACATTCCACTCTTCCCAAAACATGTACAGACATGTTACCCTGGTTGCTACACAGAGTAGATGGATGGGGTTACAACACAATGTTGTGATGAAGGAGCATGACTGTGAGTTGAAGACATTGTGACTGGCGAGACCACAGAAGATGGGAAAGCAGTTGAACTCTGTGCAGGTTGGATCTCAGACAGTGATTCTCGATGGCCAGTGGTGGTTCTGTAGACAGGTGGCCTGCCTCTCCCAAGTTGCAGTTTTCTGAGTACAGTCAGAGAATGCAAACTCCTGCTGCTAGTAATACACTGCTGCAGTACCATAGAGGTCAGGGTTTACACCGACAGAGCCACAGCTAGCAGATTGTCATTCTGAGCAGCATATGCAACTATAATCTTACAGTGTCTGTGCTATTGCCTTTCATGCATGACACATTTGAATGATGCCATTCCTGTGACCGTTCATTTGCCTGCAGCAGGAGGTGGACACCATCTGACACCTGGCCATGCACAACATCTGCTCTCCTACATATCTACCATGACACCCTGTTTCTGGTTGTGTGGAACTGCCATCAGCAGTGCTGTCATCTCTGCTGTGTTGTTCAATGGCCTCATCCTATTCAACATCCACTATGGCAGCATCCTTGGAATGGCCAGACAAGGGGGCCTTCACATCCAAGGCTACATCTGCTGCAACATCACTGTCAACCTCATAGACTATCTCTCCAAACAACTCAAAGTCCTCTATGCCAGGGTCCATACTTCCATGCTGAGACACATCATGAAAACCATCATGACTGCTGGAAGGGCTGCTGGATAATACAGATAGTTTGTGCTCTTCAAGATACAAAGATGCAGATCAGGACTATGTGCTAACGTCACATGATGGATATCATAAATGACATATGGCATATATATATATATATATATATATATATATATATATATATATATATATATATATATATATATATATATATATATATATATATATATATGTGTATAAATAACTGCATTATTACAAATAAGAATGACTTTACATGGTGTGTACTGTATGTTTCATGGAATCTACATAAATGAAGTATATAGTCTGTTTACATGGCCAACATACATGACATATGTAATGAATAAAAAAACACACAGCTGACAAAAACTCATGGGAAGATGGTGTTGTTGAAGAGGTATGAACTTCAACTACTTTATAGAAAAAAAACAGCATTCCTGATTACATCATTTACACCATTAACCAGGTGAACACAGTTAAAACATACAGAATGTGTGACATACACATACCACTTGCATATGCACTTAAAGATGTTAATGCAGACTGGCCTAGGAATGGTAAGAAAGACACAGTATTAATGGAGGTCAGCTTCAGGATTAACAGCAAGGGCAGGTAAGAAACAGAGTACCACTGACACTCTTCTTCTCTGGAGAGGTTGTGAGTTGTAGTGTGGATCCTGCAGTGGGAGAGTAAAGAGAAACACAGCACAGTCACTGACAGCATCACATGTACAACACAGTAACATGGGCTGCAATTACTTACATAATGGATGTTGCAGCTGTACACCGGATGGGCCTGTATTGACAAATATTGATGTAAATGTTAAGTATCATGTGTGCGACACATTGTTGAAAGCTATGACAATTTTGCTGTAACATGCCTGGTCTGTCTCTACTTGAAAATCATGGCTTTGCCCTCCATTGGATGTACCAGGAGTGTACAATGTTAGGGAAACAACAGTATAACAGTAAATATTGGTCACATGAAATGAGGTACAGGCACTAACAAAGTAGTGTTCATAGTAATAGTATAGAGACACTCACCTGCCGATGACTGGTTTAGTCCTATAGAAGATCCACCTGTGAATATTAATGCAAACAGAATTACAGATGTTGTTTAGACTGCTGTGTCTGTGCTTCATTTGTATTAATATATGCCATTATACTTACAGTCATCAACCTCACTCTGTATGGATGTGTATGCATGACTCAACTCTGCTGCTGTAAATCAAAAACAGCAATACATGAATATACATGCTGCAGCAACATGCAGTGATTGTCTCAGTACACAGCCCTGTAATGGAAAAAAGGAATACATGTTTGTCCTGGAACTGTAGCTTCAATCCCACCACAAGGGATGCATCACTCCTCTCTTGCTGTATGCAGTGAGGCCAGAAATATTGGGATGTCTTCAAGGGTGGTGAGTGATGGCCCACCACTGGGGGCATCCCTTGATCTCTAATAACATGTTACTCTATTGGCTACATGAAGGATCATGTCCAAGCAGTGTCATCTAGTGGCTTCATGAGATTGGTTGTGTCCTCCATCTGCATTGATCATGGTGGTGAGGTCCATTCAGATTTAATTTCTCCACACAGTATCACCTGAACAGCCTAGGAGTCTCTTTCCATGTTGCTAGAGCTAGAGAGCATCAATTATGATGTCATTTTCCTAGGGGGAGAACTTGTCACCTCTAGGACAGTTGCCACCTGAAAGACAGTGATATGCACATGATAATATTCATGTTTGAGCCCATTTATACTTTTCATTCTGTAAACAGCATCTGTCAACATAAACAGTATGCATTCCTGTGCATTGAAAATGTCTGTATAATACTGAGTGTGATCAATACTAATGTGACAAATTAGAAGTAACAACAATGACTTCATACATAACACTGGTAAAATCATAACTTGTAATATCTTTAAAGTTGTGACTGGGATTAGAACCCTTGACAATATGTGTATAAATATCTATATATATATATATATATATATATATATATATATATATATATATATATATATATATATATATATATATATATATATAGTGAATGGAGCTCCAAAGACAACATCATCATGCCACAGTAGTCTGCTTACATGTTATATTCAATACAAGTAACAATTTGATGAACTTACGAAAAGTGTTGGCAAACCTCAGGATCTGTAGCCAGGCCGCAGACAGCACAGATCTTATAGTATATTGAGCCAGTAGTGATAATACCTTTGTTAAGAAGCATCATTGAAGACATATCTGTAACAGCAGCAGCACATTTTTAACAGTTTTGTTAGGAGACATGAATTAAGAAATATCTGCAATATCAAGATCACATACTAGATATAGATTATGTGGGAATTCATAGGTTTCCATAGTTACACCACAAAGTGTAAAGAATTACCAGTAAGAATTACGGAAGATCCTTAAATCAGCCTTCATGTACTGTTAACATTTGCAGTGGAAGTCTGTTTATACAACTGCATATGAGGCTGAAAGCAGTGGTGCAGCGGTTAGCATTGTCACCTCACAGCAAGAGGTTTTCTCTTTCGATTCTCTGCTAGAGCGCCTTCTATGTGGAGGCTGCATGTCCTCCCCACGGTCGAGTGACGTTAAAGACATGCAGGTAGGTGCGAGTGTGAATGGGCGTGCCTTCTTTGAAGGTTGGGTGTCGAGCTGGCAACTCGGCACCATAAAAATCCATTGCCAATCATGAGCGGACCGGAATTCCGCTGTGGCGACCCCTAACTGGGAAAAGCTGAAAGACATTGCAACAACACCTATATGCATAAAGTTCAAGACAGCATTACTCCAGTAAAAGACAACATTTTGAGTAACAATTAATTTAAACATGTAGCTTTGGAAATGACTAGCTTTAACAGATTTACTAAACACCAAAACAGAAGTGCTGCCAATTGCCAATGTACCATTCACTCCAAATCACAGATTCAAAGTGCACCTGATGTGCACCCACCTTTAAGTACCATTTTCCCAATACAGAATTAATGAGGTTTATTAAAATTCACATTTTTGGAATCCCATTTGCACGCATCTGCATAATTTGGCTTCATGTGCCGAAGCACCCAGGTGTACTATGTAAACACCCAGTAGGTATAGATAAATGGTATCATGTGTAGCATGTGTCCGTTATCTCCCAATGATCTGATTACATGACATCAGTGCCATTTTCAAATGTTGATTTGATACATTTACTGATCAGATCATTGTTAACTGTGAACTGAGTGGTACCTCAGCGAGCATTTTTCTGTGTTTGATTTTCCAGACTTCTTCAACTTAAGGATCATGA
Organism: Protopterus annectens; assembly: GCF_019279795.1. Classification (NCBI taxonomy): domain Eukaryota; kingdom Metazoa; phylum Chordata; order Ceratodontiformes; family Protopteridae; genus Protopterus; species Protopterus annectens. The sequence continues at coordinate 741,222,670 of NC_056729.1, read as the reverse complement.
TGGTTACTTTGAGGAGGCTTAGATGTGTGTATGTGCTCAACTAGATTGACGAGGAAATGACCTAGATGTTGACCCATTATGCTGGATTAGAGCAGAGGATGAGAGGCAGACCCAGGAAATTCACCGTGATTGGTGTATGGAACTGGATAGTGAAAGAGCATCAAAGGTGGATGGGGATCTACTACACTGGAGTACAGGTTCATCACCACTATGATGATCTACATTGAGTGACATGGAGGAGTTTCAAAGGAGGGTCACTGAGGTGCGGAGGTAGCCTGTAGATCCGTACAATAAGTGTCAACATTCTATCCATACCTGAGCATTGCTACAGATTTTAGAGATATTTTCTGTCTTATATATATATATATATATATATATATATATATATATATATATATATATATATATATATATATATATATATATATCTATGTATATATATCTATATATATATTTATATATATATATATATATATGTATATATATATATATATATATATATATATATATATAGATGTGTGTGTGTGTGTGTGTGTGTGTGTGTGTGTGTGTGTGTGTGTGTGTATATGTATATATAAAAGATAGATGTTTTTATAACCAGTAGCTGATGTGGCAGTTAGCTCATGGAGTTAATTAAGTAGACTTTCTAAATACTGTTCTATTAACTGTTGGTTCGATTCCTATGTTGTTAATTTATTTAATAATGTGTATAATATCCATAATTATGGCCTTTGTAGATGTCCATATGTTTTCTAACATCTAACTACATAATTTCACATAGTCACTGTACTTGTGCATCACAGATGCCTATAGCGCTAGGCAGTGGATAAGTGCGCACTTCATAGTTTTCCATTATAGTCCCACAGTCCCTCCTACTGCACTGTTATACATTGGGATAAAACATGTATATAACTTCATTATAGGTTCATAGGTTCATAGGTAGGTACTAGGCTATCGGCCCTGGGGCCTGTATAAGCCTAGGTAAAAAGGTTCCCTGGCTTTCACCACCCAAGAAAATTATTTTCTTGTGCCCCTGTTAAGCAGTGCAGCAGAAGTGATCCCCGGGGTGAATTTTCTATTTCCCATCCAGTCGTCAAGGTTTTTCTTAAAGAGGGCCAATGAGGAACTTTGCTTGACATGAATGGGTAGTTTGTTCCAGAGTATGGGAAGTCTCTAGGACAGGAATCTATCCCTCCAGCATGTTCTGTTTATTGTGGTGACAAGGTTTAGGTCCCTGGAGCATGTGTTTTGGAGAGACTGGGATTTCTTTAAGTGTAGCATGTCCAGCAGCTCTGGGTTTGACATAGCTTTGTATGTTAGGCAGAGATCGGCCCTGAATAGGCGATATGTGACTGAGTAGAGCTGGAGTTTTTTGAGACAGTCTGCGTATGGCATCTGTTTGAGGTCAGTAATCCTCTTAGTGAGGTATTTCTGTGGCCTTTCCAATTGTTGTAGGTGTCTTGTGAGATACATGCCAAACGGGGCATTGTACTCTATAATGGGTCTGATGAGGGATGAGTAGAGAGGAGCAATGACTTCCTTTTTTCTAGAGGAGAACTCTTTTGAGGTGTGTCATGTAGAAGGATTGTCTGACTATTGTGGCAATGTGGTTATCAAAGGAGAGACTACTGTCCACCTGTGTCCCAAGGTCTCTTATCACACTTTCAGTGTTTAGTCAGCTACCACCTATGTGGTAGTTAATGGGTACCGAGTTTTTCCCAAAAGGGATGACAATACACTTCTTGGCATTGAGCTTGAGGCTATGACTTTGACACCAAGCATCTGTAGAATGTCTGCATCATTAGGTGATTCTATTATGGCTCCCACTTTGCAGTCATCTGCGAACTTTATTAGCCAAAGACCTTCTGTGTTGACCTGCACTTCAGAGAAGTAGATGCCAAACAGAATAGGACCCAGGACCGAACCCTGTGTTACTCCACTCATCAATGATCTGAAGTTGGACTTGGAGTCGGCTACTTTTACTGTGTGGGTTTTGTCAGTGAACCAGTTGGCCACCCATCTTGTGTCATAGAGATGTATGCCCAGTTTAGTAAGTTTATCTGTAATTCCAGAGTGGGGGATGGTATCAAAAGCCTTGGCGAGGTCAAGATAGGCTGTGTGCACTACCTTGCCCTCGAATATGGCTCTAGTGGCTGCTTCAACAAAGTCAGTCAGGTTTAGTAGACATGATCTACCTTTTACAAACCCAAACTGACTGGGGTCCAGGGTTTGGAGGTTACCTATGTCTTTGTCTATAAGCTCCAAGATGATATGTTTCATGGCCTTGCAGACCAGGCTCATCAGACTAATAGGGTGGTAGTTTCCAGGGTCTGTGGCAGCACCCCCTTGGTGGAGTGGGATAACAATTGCTGTGTGCCATTCAGTAGGTACATAGCCTGAGGTGAGCTATGATTGAACATGGTACTTAGGTGGGGTGCCAGTTTGTTCTGTAGTTCATGCAGTACATGGATGTCCGTGGATGCTGTGTTCTTGGCTTTGGAGAGTGCAGTCTTTACTTGTTCATCCATGATTACAGGGGCTTTGCATTCTTCTGGTGTTAAGATGAGCCCTTTGGAGGGTGAGAGGGGGGTAAAGTTAGCACTGAACCTATCTGCCAGGATGCTGGCAATATCGGTTGATTCTGTATATTTAGTGCCATTGTGCTGTAGCTCAGAGCAGATCTGAGTGTTGTCATTGAGATGCTTAACATTGCTGTAGAATGCTTTATGGTTGTCTTTGGAATCAATGGTGATTTTTTTTTCATAACTGGCTTTGGAGGATTTTATGAGGGATCTCAGCTTCTTGCTGAGGCTGACCAGGGAGTTCCAATCTTTGGATTTTACTCTCTTTTACAACAGCTTCTTCCTTCTGTTGTAGAGTTTGTTTATGGCAGGGGACCACCAGATTGGCTTCCTTTTTTTGGAGGATAGCATCTTGGTTTTGTTGGGGATGGTACGATCCATGCACTTGTGTATGTGCTTATACAGTGCATTTGTGTTTGATTCAGCAGTTGCACCTCTATTTTCCATCTGCATGGGTATCGTGAAGTTTGCCACTTCTGCCTTAAGAAGCACGAAGTTGGCTTTGGAGTAGTTTTGATGGTGGTTTCCTTAATGGGGGTGGGGTGGGATACATCATTCCTCCTAAGAAATTACATAGACGTGTTTATTTAAGCTAAAAAGTTATGCCTGTCTGACTGCTATGTGTTGTTAGCTGTTATTTCTTTACAATAAAATGGCTAATAATTCTTTGCAGTTTCCATATTCATCCATTATCCACAGGACTTCTAAAAAAATCCTGAAACACCTGTTTTCTAAAATGAAACCATTGCTGAATTCTAGCTTGGCCTGTAAAGCAACCAGCCCACATGTCTAAATTTTGGCATGCTGTGGCTTCCAAGCCACATAGGGGAAACATTTATCTGTACCTGTTACCTTGGTTAAATTAATCCATAGCATTTTTTGGAAGAACTACATTATAATACGTGATATTAATGTTTATGTTATGCATGGTTATGACTCACTGAGTTAGTCCTCAAATTTGTACAACTATGGCAGTAATCCGTAACACTCTGATAACATCACCTTTCTAAAAACAGGGTTTGTAGAACAGTACCTTTTTGTTTAGGAATAAGATGTGGTGACTGTTAGCTTGTCCTGTAAGACAACCAGATAGCATGTTTAAATTTTGGAATGTTGTGGGTTCCAATCCACATGGCGAAACATATAGCTATACACGTTTTCTTGGTTAAATTCACCCATAGCACTTTTGGAGAAGCCATATTCCAGTACTCTGTATTAATGTTTATATTGTGCATGGTTATGACTCACTGAGTCTTCGAATTCCTACAAATATGGCTATAATCTGTAATGCTCTAGTCTGATAACATCAGCTTTCTAACAACAGGACTTGTAGAGCATCATCCGTTTGTGTAAATCTGTGTGTGTATGTGTGTGTTTGTGAGGGGGCTATTTACATACTTGTGTATACATCTGATCTTATTTGAAATGTACGCAGTCATACAAGTGGCTGTATTTTAGTCAGTTTTGTGTATGTACACACATTTATGCAGAGGGCATTGCTATCAGCTGTCTCACATTTTGCCTCATATTTTTGGTCTGATCCTCATAAAATCTGTAGTTTCCTAGCAACACGTTGAATGTAATCACCAGATAATGACAGACTTGCACGTTTTGGACTCTGTATCTTTCAAAAAAATGTTTGTTAATGCAAAACGTCTTAAACTAGCAACTTTCTAACTTTATAAGTGGAATATTTAAACTGTGTAAGTGATTTGGGGTATTTGTTCCTGATTATTGGTCTAAGTGGTTGAGAGGGCATAAGAGATTCACTGGGTAACACTGTATGGTTCTGATAGCAGTGAGTGAAGTATATTTCTGGGCCATTGTTTATGTATTTATTCATTTAAATAAACACAAAATGCACCTTAGAAATAAAATTTGGGCAAAATGGAGAATGACTAAAAACCCAGCCGACCACCCAACCTTTAGACAACTAAGAAATGACACTAAGAAAGCTATACTCTCAGACAAACAAAATTACTACCTACAATTCCAACAACCACATCAAAACAACCCTCATAAATTCTGGACTAGCATTAACCATTTACTCCATCCAGGTAAATCGTCCACTCCTAACCCTCAAAATACTGACCATAATAACCCCATCAATACAGCCAACATATTTAATACCTATTTTACTAATACAATCCAAACTCTAGCTTCTCAGCTATCACCCAATATCTTTAATCTCCCTTCCTATAACTCTACCCCACCTCCTCCTTTTTCACTTGCAACCCATCCCAACTACATATATTCTGACCCTTTTACAAAAACTTAAACCATGCTCTCCTTCAGCAGACCAACTACCTGCCGACTTTCTACGACTATCAGCCAAAGCTATAGCTTATCCCATTTCTATTCTGATCAATAGGACTCTCACTGAAGGTCAAATACCCAGCCTATGGAAAGTATCTCATATCATACCTCTTCATAAAGGCGGACAATCCAATGAACTCTCTAATTACCATCCTATTGCCCTTCTTTCACCTCTGGCAAAGATCATGGAGAAATGTGTCCATAAGCAACTACTTGAACACTTAACCCAAAATAACTTACTTTCCAGCTGTCAACATGGTTTTAGACCCTCACATAGCACTACCACTGCCGTGCTGTCCTTTACAGATTGTATAAATAAAAACTGCAACCTTAATTACCTTTCCTCTGCACTCTTCATTGACCTGTCTAAAGCTTTTGACATGGTCAATCACAAGATTCTCATCAATATACTCAAATCCCTCTCTTTAGATACACCTTCCATAAAATGGTTCCAGTCCTACCTCGATAAAAGACAACAAGCAGTAATCTGGGATAAGACACTTTCTACCCTTCAACCAGTTGCCATAGGTGTCCCTCAGGGGTCCATACTAGGGCCACTCCTCTTTTCAATTTTCTTTAATGACCTTCATCTAGCCATCCCCCAAGCCACTTGCATACAATATGCTGACGACTCCACACTTTTATGTTCAGCCAAATCCAAATCTGAACTTCTCTCTCTTACTCAGAACACATTTAACATAGCTGAACAATGGTTTACACAGCGTTGCCTTCTTTTGAACCCTAATAAAACTAAACTCCTCCTCTTTACTCCAACTCATAATTCCTCTCCATTGGATTTCTCAATTAAATCCACTAATGGTACCATTATATCACCAGACCCAACCACCAAACTTCTGGGCATTATCATAGATAACAACCTCAATTTTGACACCCATATCAATAATACAATAAAAACTGTCAACAAAAAACTAGGCTCCCTATATAGGATTAGATCTTTCCTCTCCCTCACTGCTAGAACAACTATAACGCACACTCATCTAATCTCTGCTTTCCTCTATGCATCACCAATTATTACTAACCTTTCAAAAAAGAACCTTAGCAAACTGGAAACTTCCTATAACAATATTGCTAGGTTTGCTACAGGTAACCCTTACAGAACCCACCATTGCATAAATATAAAACAGCTTGGATGGCTGGAACTACAAAACGTGATTAAACTCCACCAACTAACCATTGCCCATAAAACCCTTTATAAACCGTCCTCTACTCCTATTCTATCCACCCTCATCACACCATATATAAATCTGAAATCCCAACATTACTCTCATAAAAACCTTGTACATACCTCTAAACCCTATAACAAGGCTGGAGAATCTCTCTTTTCTAATGCTATTGGAAAAACTTGGAATCTTCTCCCCAGTGATCTTTCCTCTCTCCCCTCTCCCTCACTTTTCAAAAACAAACTGAAACTTTACCTAACAACACACTGGCTGTGCCCCTGTTCTAAACCAGACTAGGCATCTAGTCAACAGATTTACCCAAGTTTCTGCCATTATTGACTGCATATGTACTATTTTATATTCTTAACTTATAAATGCCACCTTTTATACTACTCAAGAACAAAGACATTTTCTTTTCTAGTAAACAAAGTTCTTTACTATTACACAAAGTTTCTCTCTCTAGCCATACTATCCTCTGTCTCTCTAAATTTTCTTTACAGAAGATTTTCTTTCTTCTTTACTCTAGTTGCACATTTTACATAATTACTCTTTCATCACTTGTCCTTCTTTATTGTATAATTACCTGCATTTCACACTGATTTGTTATAATATTCTAGCACTAAAGCTCTTTGCTTTGTCCTCTCTGATTTTTACATTATAACCTGCTAGAAACATAGTACATAATGTATGCAGCTACATAGTTATCTTATTACTTTTTATCCTTCCAAGGTTTTATTTTGTAATTTGCAATGTACATCTTAATATGTCTTATTCTTCTTCTAGTCTATGTTAAAATGATTTTTAAGTTTTTCACTTAGTTTATCTTGGAGCTTTTCCCCCAGGCCTCTACTGAAAATGGACACATATCCAGCTAGACTAGCCCGGTCAACAAATGTAAAATAAAATAAAATAAATAAAATAAAATAAATTTATTTGATTGCAAGCAGATATCCAAGGCGGATCCAAGTTATACAAGTGGCTGTAATTGGTTGTGTGTGTGTGTGTGTGTGTGTGTGTGTGTGTGTGTGTGTGTGTGTGTGTGTGTATATAGGTAATTATACACTGCAAAGCTTCTATAATGTTATTAGGAGCAAGAAAGTCACAAGCCTGTGAAAAAATGCAAACTAGGCATGTGCATCATTTATGAGTGCAGTAATGATACATTTTTTTTGTTATAGTGATGAAGGTATGCATCTGTGTTGAGTAGATGGAAAGAGTATTTTGAGAGGCTGATGAATGAAGAGAATGAGAGAGAGAAGGTTGGATGATGTGGGATAGTGAATCAGGAAGTGAAACAGATTAGCAAGGAGGAAGTAAGGGCAGCTATGAAGAGGATGAAGAATGGAAAGGCTGTTGGCCCAGATGACATACCAATGGAAGCATGGAGGTGCTTAGGAGAAATGGCAGTGGAATTTCTAACTAGATTGTTTAATGAAATTTTGGAAAGTCAGAGGATGCCTGAGGAGTGGAGAAAAAGTGTTTTGGTGCCTATCTTTAAGAATAAGGGTGATGTGCAGAGCTGCAGTAACTACAGAGGGATAAAACTGATTAGTCACAGCTTGAAGTTATGGGAAAGAGTAGTGGAAGCAAGGTTAAGAAGGAGGTGATGATTAGTGATCAGCAGTATGGTTTCATGCCAGGAAAGAGCACTACAGATGCAATGTTTGCTCTGAGAGTGTTGATGGAGAAATACAGAGAAGGTCAGAAGGAGTTGCACTGTGTCTTTGTAGACTTGGAGAAAGCATATGACAGGGTGCCTAGAGAAGAGTTGTGGTATTGTATGAGGAAGTCGGGAGTGGCAGAGAAGTACGTAAGAGTGGTACAGGATATGTACGAGGGTAGTATGACAGTGGTGAGGACTGCAGTGGGAGTGACAGATCCGTTTAAGGTGGAGGTGGGATTACATCAAGGATCAGCTCTGAGTCCTTTCTTATTTGCAGTGGTGATGGACAGGTTGACAGATGAGATCAGACAGGAGGCCCGTGGACTATGATGTTTGCAGATGACATTGTGATCTGTAGTGAGAGTAGGAATCAGGTTGAGGAGACTCTGGAGAGGTGGAGATATGCTCTAGAGAGCAGAGGAATGAGGGTCAGCAGGGCTAAGACAGAATATATGTGTGTAAATGAGAGGGAGGGTAGAGGAATGGTGAGGATGCAGGGAGTAGAGTTGGTAAAGGTGGACGAGTTTAAGTACTTGGGATCAACAGTTCAGAGTAATGGTGAATGTGGAAGAGAGGTGAAGAAGAGAGTACAGGCAGGGTGGAATGGGTGGAGAAGAGTGTCAGGAGTGATTTGTGACAGACGGGTATCCGTAAGAGTGAAAGGGAAGGTCTACAAGAGTGTAGTGAGACCAGCTATGTTATATGGGTTGGAGACAGTGGCATTGACAAAAAGGCAGGAGTCAGAGCTGGATGTGGCAGAGTTAAAGATGTTAAGATTTGCAATCGGTGTGACTAGGATGGATAGGATTAGGAATCGGTATATTAGAGGGTCAGCTCATGTTGGACAGTTTGGAGACAAAGCAAGAGAGACGAGATTGCGTTGGTTTGGACATGTGCTGAGGAGGGATGATGGGTATATTGGGAAAAAGATGCTAAGGATGGAGCTGCCAGGTAAGAGGAATAGAGGAAGGCCTAAGATAAGGTTTATGGACGTGGTGAGAGAGGACATGCAGGCGGTTGGTGTGACAGAGCAAGATGCAGAGGATAGGAAGAAATGGAAAGAGATGATCCGCTGTGGCGACCCCTAATGGGAAAAGCCGAAAGAGAATGATGACCTGGCAAAAAGTCATTTCACACATCTGTGCCATCTTCCCAGTGGCATGAGTTTATGCATATGCAAATTCTGAGTTCTGTGATTTTGGACCCTCTGTTATGATTTTGATGGTCCTCTGCTATAATATTCTGCCAGCTTGAGCTTTAGAGGTTTGGATTTAAGAAGCACTACTGAAATAGTTGCATATAATTGACATCTATGGATTTGAAACAGAGGAATATTTGTACTGAAGGCATTAAGGAAGCTTACAGCACTGCATTCTTACTTCCAGTGCCAGTCTACTAGATGGTATGAACTTGCTACTGGCTGTTCATTAGTCCTATGATGTACCCGGAAGAGTGATGTGCAATGTATAGCTACTACATTAAAATATCTGGTCTAAATGAAGCCTTATCTTAGACACCGACAATACAGCAACGGTCATGTTCTGTTCCACTGTAACCTAACAAATTGGCAGCAGTGTTTTATGCAGAGGACTCAGGGCTGAAAATAGTCTCACTTTAGCCCACCAACCCAGTTAACAAACAAAACATTTCATTACCTCTGGTTTTTATGTCCATGGAACCTGGTATGCTCTGTCATTTGCATATATAAAACCTAACTACACCTGTAGTTGCTGCCCTGGAAGAAAGAGCAAACATAGTCTAGCTGGAGCTTATTGTGTTTGTCAATGCAAAATACAGTAGAGTTGGCTAGTCTTTAGTTGAAGCTTTATCTGGTCACAGACAGGTCTTCTTTTCCTTTCTTGAGTTAAAAATCTTTTCTATTTTCTGAAAGTATCCATGTTGCTCATGTCATATTATAGCTGGCTGGTGAATCTCCAACATGAAGTACAGGTGGTCTCCTTCATCCTGTTAGTATGGATACATCGTTAAGTTGTATGGACTGAATAAGACAAATTGCAGATACCGACCTAAGCATAAAAGCATGTTTTCAAGGATATCCTTCATAAGGAAGACTATATAGGGAGACTGTTCTATAACTCTGAAAATGTTCTTCTTGAGATTGCTGCTAATATGAATAAGGTTTTCCATGAAGGTGATTCAGCTTCAGCTGAATAGCTGTCTCAAAGACAGGTAAAATTATTTTTTTTTCCAGCATGAAGTTCTGATTAATCAAAGTAGAAATACTGCTGTTTGAAGATGATCTGGGTTATCTGGACTGGCTGCTAACAATGGGAAGATTGAGAGCTAGGCAGAAATAGCTAATGCTGTACTTTGATGGAAGAGTAATGGAGGATATACTAAAAAAATGGTTAATATTGTCTGCATGTTTAGGAATTGGAGAATTAAATTACTCTAGATCCTTGGTTGTTGTCCAGGATACCCATTCCTAAAAGTCTGTCTTCCCACTTGTAGGTATTCTGGCCTCTTTGAGGATGCTGAGTACCTTTGTGGAGAAGGACGACAGACTGGGATTAAACCTGTATCCTCCAGGTTGAAAGAGTCATTCAAAGTATTGAGAAGGGGTGTAACATCGTGCCGACTTGCTTTGTCAGCAGTTCTGTGCATAAGCAGGAACACCAAGGTGGATACACGACTAGTGTCATCAGAAAAGAAACCCTTAGTTGGCTGGATTAATACAGCAATCAAAATTAATTTGCTTTGTCACATTTGATTTCAATAGTCTCTTCTGTACTGGGAAAGGTGGAAAGAAAGAGCAGGCCATTTGTCTAAGAATCATAAAGAATCTGACTTTCTAACTAAAACATGAGGCAAAAGTAAGCAGAAAGGTTGTAGTAAATTGTTGAGATGTGTTGCTTACAGCAACATCTGTGCACCTGTAGCATCCTTTCCCCACCCCATGTAATAACTTCATATGTCTTTTGGATCCACTTCCCACTCAGATAACATATATGTGTGTCTGCTGAGAGTGTCTTTCTGAGAGATCCATAGCTCAAAAAGCTGTATTACTAATATTGCATGGAATAGTCCAGTTCCACATCAATACTGATTGCTAGCAGAGCTGAGAAAAACTGGTACCACCAAGCTTGATAATATAGCACCCTGTTGTAGTTCTGTTTGCACAGATTTTGAACTACTGAAAGAAGTTTTCCTGACTGGCTAACAGTTCATTAAACTGTTTTCATTTCTTTCAAATTGATGTGTAAAGCTCATTCTTTAAGCATCAAGTTGCCTGACACAGAACAGTTGTATACCTTTGGAGAGATTTTCTGGATTACTCTACATTAGCATTCTTTCCTGACACTGTTGACAGAAAGTCTGATGCCTGGTTCTAGGAGTTCCTAAAACTTCTGTGTGGTGCTCATGAGCAGGATTACATGGCAAAGTAACAGAAAGCAAGAAGATATATAACCTATGATACTAACAAAGTTCCTCACTGTTGTATTTTTCTGACGGGGATGACCTTTCATTACTTTCTGAATTTTCACCTGATTGTATGACCCTGCTGTGCTTCACTCTGCTTAGTCAAGAGGTTGTTAATTTGTGGAAGTGAGCATACACTTACTGAAGACAATAACAGTGAAGCTGGCAAGGCAGCCATAAGGTGGAGGAGGTAGGGCACACCCCCAGCAGCAGTATGTTGATCCACCAACATCTTTGATCCTTTCAGTGGCCTTGGACATGGGTTCAGTCTATGGGATTGGATCTGGTTGAGCCCAGCAGAGGGTAAGATGGAGCTTGTAGACCCTATAAATGAGGAGAGGAACTGGTAGCAGCTGATGGCCAGCTGTGGAGAAAAACAAGACTGTTAATGAAAACAGCAAAAAGTACCTAAAGTGTGGGGACCCCTTCCCCCAGCACACCACCTTATATATATATATATATATATATATATATATATATATATATATATATATATATATATATATATATGTACACACAGATTACAAACACACACACACACACACACATATATATATATATATATATATATATATATATATATATATATATACACACACACACACACACACACACACACACACGCACTCACATACATACATTCTCACAGTCACAAAACCATGACAAAAAGAAAAATACCCCAAGGGTAACAAAAATGGTCTGCAAAACTTACAGCTAATTAATTTAAACACTTTACTGGACTTGTGAATTCAGGGAGTTTACATTCCACTAGTTACCATTTGTCAAATGGTACGTATTCCATTCTGTTTCCTGACATAAACAAGTATGGGAGCCAATCAAGTTGTAAATGCTTTGGAAACTGTGGACAGAATAGATGGCATAGTTGTAAACAACAATGTTACTGATCTATTTTGAACCTGAGTTACTAGCTGTCAGAGGGTCTTACTGAAATATGTAGAATGATAGTACATTTATACATTTACTATATATATATATATATATATATATATATATATATATGTGTGTGTGTGTGTGTGTGTGTGTGTGTGTGTGTGTATATATGTATATCTAGATAGACAGATATAGATATAGATATGTGTGGGTATATTGCTGTTTTTACTAACAAATGATCCAATTATAACATAATAAGACCTGATTGCCTAACAAAAAGAACTGGTGGAAATGCAATATTATACTCAAACCCACTACAGACAACTACCTGGCAACATGCTGTACCTGTTTTTGACAGAACTGAAATACTTACCACCATCATCAAATTAAATCCATGTAGACACTATTTACATACCACCAGATTCAACAAAAATTGCATACATGCATTAGGAGAATTACTGGCAGGACTAACCAGAAGCACAAAACAGAACATAATAATTATTACATGATATCAATAAAGACTGGTCCAAATCTCTGTCAACAAAAAACTCACTGAATTAACAGCATAATATTAATGACATTGGCCTTGCAAAATTTAGTCACAGAAACCTTCTGAAATAGACAAACCATCAAGAAAATAGCTCATAACAGATTAGATATTAACACCAAATACTAATTTTATTTGACTCCATAAGTGATCATCAAGCTACGTGTGCTATGTGGAGACAAACAAAGATAAAAAGAATTACCTTACAAATGGGTTCATTCAAAAAAAAACTTCTAAGAATGTCTATTCAATTCCCAACTTAAGGAATGCAGCTGGACTCCCCATAAAATACTTGCCACCAGAGAGGTTGTAACCTATTTTAATTACACTTTTGTCAACCTCATAAGCCATTTTTCCCATTTTTACATGGTATAAAGACTCATATTGACTGTTGGCACCTCTCCTGATTTTAAGCCCCACTCTCCTAATTTCTTTGACAATCATACCTAAGACCTGCAGGTCTAGTCTCATGCAATCCATCTGTGTCTCTGTCTTGGTTGAATGTCCTCATATCCACTTAACTTTTTGTTGTCTTTCCCAATCCTTCCTTGCCAAATCATCCTCATCTTTCCTGCACATGAGACCAAACCACCATGATGTGTTTTCCTTGACATTCTTCAATTAGAACTACTTTGGCTTCTGATCTGATTTCCTCAAGCCTTCATCTGTCCCACAGTGTGCATCCTATTACCCATCTCAGGTACTTCAACTTCATCACTTCAACAGTCCTCATCTGCTCAGACTTCACTGCCCAGGTTTCTATGCCATAAAGAAGCACTAGTCACAACTGTTTCATATACTTTACTTTTCAGCTGTCTTGGCATTCTTCTGTCACACATAACCCTTGACAATTTGTGCCAGCTGACCGCATCACCTTTGATTCTAGCTTTGACCTCCTCACTCAGACTTACCCTTTCTTAGCTACACCTCATAAATGCTTGAACCTATTAACGTGTGTCCCTGTTTCCCTTATATTTCAATTTTCAGTTTCTTTGATTCCCCATTGGTTGCCATGGCCACTGTCTTGTCTGTAATCAGTTTCATCCCATGTGCCTTCAGTTTTGCATTCCACTCCCCTATTATTTGTTGAAGTCCCCATTCAGAGTCTGCTTTAATGCCACATCATGTGCATATATCAGCTATGTTGATTGTCTCCTCTGGCCTATTTGCTAATTTAGTCCATCATCAGTGTGAACAGGAGTTGGCTCAGAGTTGAACTCTGGTGCACACACACTCTACCTGGGAACTCCTCTGTGAATCTGAGTACTGTTCATACTTGTGTCATTGGGTCACTATACATTGCCTGTACTAATTCTATCAAGGTTCCTGGGACTTTAAACTGCCCAAATCAACCTTCTTGGGACATAGTCATATTTCTTCTCCAAGGCTTGAATTGACCAGTTAGAGTCTTTCCACATTTCCAGCTTCCTCTTCACCATCTGTCTTTATGAAGACATTAGGCCATTTGCACGGCATCCTGATCTGAATCAAAACTGCTCCGCTTCCATCTTTCTTCAAGGGCTTTCATGCAGTATGTCAGGAATTCACTACCTCTGCACTGACCCTATTTTTGCATAGTCCCCTTTTTATGTACACTGAATTAGATTATTTATTCTCCAGTCATCTGAGGTATGCCTTTGTCTACATTCAACCACACTCTAAATGCAGTAACTCCACTACATAATTAAAGTCAAACATAGACCTGCAACATGGCTAACAGCAGAAACAAACAAAAATATGTCTCAGGGATAAAACATAGAAATAGTAATAGAAAAAGAATCAATACCATGTAAATTACAATACAGGTCACCAAAAATCAAAAGTAAAAATATATGATGTAAAGATAAGGAAAATTGTTTTAACAGATTAAAATCTTCATATAAGTCCAACCCGAAAGCATACTGGAACTCCATCAGTACTCCAATTAAATGAGTAAACAAACATAACCAAATGTGCTTCCTGAAGAGCCAAATGACAATAATACATGCAAAACAAATACATTCTTTATATAAGTAACCACCTCCTTATTTAAACATCATACTCTATCCATAGTGGAAACTACCTTCTCCACAGAGACATTTAATTTCTATCTAGATCTGTAGACATTTTTAAGAAATGAGTAAAACAAACACAAACCCACAACTTTAGCTATAGACAATCTCATGACTGATTATTTTTACATAGTTGTACAAGCTATTACATATGTCATTGCACTGTTGATAACTAGATCAAGGAAAAAGGTGTTTCCATATTATTGAAGCAAGCATTCATACATTTCTCTGCAAAAAAGTAGCACCTTAAATGAACTCTCCAGCTGTAGACTAATAGCCTTCTTAATGCAGCTTTCTAAAATTCTTAAAAACTATATCAACAGATATATTTACCCATTTTACTAAAACAAAATGTACTGTCTCCTTTTCAGCACAGATTTGGTCCTGATTATAAAACCAAAGCTATACTACCTACCCTCTTAAACACAAAAAAAATCAATGTCAAGTACAACTATAGTAGTCTCCCCATTCTTCTAACTTATCTAAAAAGCATTAACACTGTTCTACATCAAATTCTTCTTACTAGATTAGCAAAACTAGATTTAAGTTATAATACAATAAATTAGTTTAAAACTTACTTGAGTGGTACATCACAATGTATATATCTATTCTTCTTATCAACCAATTATTGTAGATGTTCTACAAGAATCTGTTCTAGGACCACCACTGTTTAATATATTTATAAATGATATGCACAAATACAGATGCCTACACAATGACCAACAGCTTCATTTCAGCTCTCCCAGTGTGATGAAAGAAACTGAGAAACAAGAGCTAGTAATTCTGCCAGCTTGAGTAAAATTCAGTTCCTGGCCAATACCTACACTGCCCGAGTACCAGTAAAGAAGAAATTTAGAGAACCTGAAAGAAAATCAACCAGAAAAGGTGAAGAAAAAATACTGGCTGGGAAGCTTCCTATAATTTAGAGAAAAAATCCAAATGTACTCAGAAGTGATTAATATAAATGGATCATTAAATGAGTATATCACCTAAAATAATAAAAGGTTGGAAAAAACAGACACAGCTTTAAGTAGTTCTTCAGATGAACTGATAAAACAGCAAAACCCAGTAGTTGAAATGAATGAAAGGCTGGCTGATTATGACAATTCTCAAGAAGAGCTGTTTCTAAAAATGGCAGAGCTAGAAGACAGATCATCCAGAGTAAACCTGAGATTTTCAGCTGTACCAGAAAAACTGGAAGGAACAGACTGTATTCATTTTATGAAAGCACAAATAAGCAGTGGGACTGGTATTCACAGCAGGATTTGTTAATTGAAAAGGCACATAGAGTGTATGCTCCAAAACTGGCCATGAGAAAGCAGACATGACCTGTATTAGTAAAGATACAATCATATCAGCAGAAAGAGTTGATCCTGACAAAACAGTGGCAGAAGGAAAATGTATTAAACTTGGAGACAGAGTGTTTGTGGAAAATGATTATTCACTGTACACCAGGTAGAAGAGAAACAAATTTATCCCAGCACTTAGGGAATATTGAGAGAGAGTTGTGAGATTCAAACTACTGTATCCAGCTGTTGTCTGAATATTTTTTCCTGAAGGAACAAAGACATTTTTATGCAGAATAGGCTAAAGAGGAAATACAAAAGTTTAGCCAATAAAATGTTAGCCAGCAAACAGAAAGGGACTCTGTTTCTCATTTCTCTGACACTAAAACTCATAAAGACACTTTGCAGGTGAAACCTTTTCCATTGTTCCAAAGGAAAATGCTTGAGAGACAGAAAAAAAACACAGGAGTTGGCTAAAAGTAACGGGAGTACCTTGGACTCAAATGAGAGTCTGGTTTTGAGAGATGATGAACAGAAAGAAGACCAACAATACTGAAATTAGTGAATAAATGTGACATTATAAAGCTTCAGTCGCTATTGTGAAGTATGACTTTGCAAAAAAAGTGGCTGCAAAAGATTGGAATGTAAAGAATATACCCTACTTTGTGTCATTAATGTTTAGAAAGACACTAAAAGGGAAAAAAGTAACTGTAAGCAAAACAAATTTTGTTCTTAATAGTATTTGTATAAAACATTTCATGATGTAAATTATATGTTATATCGTAAAGCAGTTTTTGTAATATGTAGTTAGGGGTATTTTAAATGTTGAGATGTGGAGGTGAGTTTTTTCATTGATTGTTGTATGTGATAAAGATGTTAAAATAAACAAGTATTTTTGTTTTAATTGTAAGAAATGTGGGCTTTACAGTGTAAAAAGAGAAGGAGAAGAAAGGCTGGACAAAAGCAAGTTTAAATTAATATAATATATTCTTGGGCTGCTGGGATGTGGTTTAAAAGAGCACTGATTATATTATATGAATAAATGTTTTCTGTTATTTTTGCGAAGATGAATGGATTAATCTAAAACAAGTGTTTTCTGTAAGCAAATAGGCCTGAAAAATAAGTCAAAATGTTGAAAGCCATGAGAAGTGCTAAGTGTCTTGCATATGCAATATTATTAGCTTATATTTTCCTTTAGCAGATGTTCAGTGGGAGCCAAGAATTCTGCAGCTGAAGGCAGTTGTACATTCTGTTCCGAGTGAAACTGACAAGATTCCTTTATGCATCTGCAGAGTTGTTAGCTGTTTTCCCCTCACATTGCTGACTACGTTTTCACAGAGACAAGCTGTCTGCAGGTGCAGACAATTCATCTTGAGAGTTCTGAGCATTCTTTGCTGAGAAAAATGTAGATGTTAAAGATACAGCTTAAGGTTGAAAATTAATGTTTTCTGAAAGCATACAAATTATTTTTCACAATTGTGAGGAGAACAGAGATATGAAAAGAACAAACACAAATCAGTGTAAGTGGGAACATAGGCTGTTACATGCACTTTAGCATAGGCAACTATAATTTTAGGTTAGGTAATGCCTATGGGTGCAGCTTTTGATTTGGAGAAGTTCTTCCTATTTGGAGGGTTAAACTTCAATTTTATGTAGTTTTGCTTTTTTGTTCTAAGTTAATATGTTATAGGGTATTCTGAGAATCTGTTTAGTTTTTTTGTTTGAAGATTTTCATTAAAACAAAGCCTTGAAAAATGTGACATATGTTCAAATGGAAATGACAGAAAACAACTGTATAAAAGATCATCCTGCCAAACATTAGCTAAAACTGCAAAACTCAGAAGTTGAAATGAATGAAAGGCTGGCTGATTATGACAATTCTCAAGAAGAGCTGCTTCTAAAAATGGCCTCCCTTTTCTCATTTTCTACATGGTTTCAAGGTGTTGTATCAACCGTCATCATCTCCCTCTACTCAGTGCCACTCTCCTACCTTCTTTGACACTCATGTCTGACTGTTCCTGGTCTCTCACATAGTCCATCCACTCTTTGCTGGATGCCCTTATTTCCACTTGCCTTCTTCCTGTCTGTCCTGAATACATCTTCAGCAGATTGTCTTCTGCTTTTCTGCATAATTGTCTGAATGACTGTAATCTGTTCTTTTTGATCTTTTCTGCAGTTGCTACTTTGGTTTCTGCTCTTATGTCCTCATTTCTTCATCTGTCCCACAGTGAGCATCCTACCACCCATCTCAGGCAATAGGATGGTGCAGTGGTGCAGCAGTAGCATTGTCACCTTACAGCAAGAGGTTCTCCGGTTTGATTCTCAGCTGGGGTGCCTTCTATGTGGTGTCTGCATGTCCTCCCTTCATTCGTGTGGGTTTCCTCCGGGTGCTCCATTTTCCTCCCACGTTACAAAGGCATGCATCTGGAGTGTTTCTCCCTGGGTCTCCACTGAAAATTGGCTTAGTTCCAAGTCAGACTTTCCTGGTAAACAAATGTTAAATAAAATAAATAAATAAATAAATCTCCATCACCTTTAGCTTCCTCAATTTGTCTGCCTTTATTGCCCAGGTATCTGTACCATACAGTAGTACTGGTCTCACCACTGTTTTGTTCACATTACTTTTCAGCTTCTTTGGCATTCTTCTGTCATATACTACACATAATACTTTGTGCCAGTTGGTTGCAGCCCCTCTGATTCTAGCTTTGAGCTCCTCATTCAGACTTTTCTTCTCCTGGACCACTCCTCCCAGATATTTGAAGCTGTTAACATGTTCCACTATTTTCTTTCTCTCACAGTACTCAGCTTCTTCTGATTTCCTTCATTTTAAGCCATTACAATTTCTTATCTGTACTCAGTTTTATCCCATGTGTCTTCAGTTTTTCATTCCATTCCCCTATCTTTTACTGCCGTTTGTAATGCCACATTGTCTACATACAGCAACTTCCTTGATCTGTCCCTTCTGACCTGTTTGGTAATGTAGCCCATTGCCAGTATGAACAGCAGTGGGCTCAAAGTTGAACCCTGATGCACACCCACTCCCAATGGGAACCCCTCTGTGTTACTGAACACTGTTTGTACTTCAGTCATTGGGTCCCTGTAGATAGCTTACAATAATTCTACCAATGTTTCTGGGACTTTGAACAATTGCAGGATCATAGGATCATAGGTAGTTGTTAGGCTAATGACCCTGGGGCCCTTACAGGCCTAGCCAAATTTTACCCTTATTTCCACGATCAGCACCTATCACCCCTGTCCAAGAGAGACATAGCTGGAACCACTGAGGTGCATTTACAGTTACCCATTCAATCATCCAGATTGCATTTGAGGAGGGCTAATGAGGTGCTGTGCTTGACATGAAGCAGGAGTCTGTTCCAAAAGTGTGGTAACCTCTGGGAGACAAATCTGTCCCTCGAGCAGGTTCTATTAATGTCACATACCAGGTTAATGCCATTAGAGCAAGTAACTCATGTACAATTTGACTTACAGATATGCAGCATCTCCAACAACGTAGGGTCAAATATTGCCTCATATGCAAACAGAGATCACCTCTGAGCAGTCTGTATGAAACAATAAAGTGACAGTGATTTCATATGGTCCTCACAGGACAGATGTTGAGGACCTTGAATTTTCCTTTTGAAGAATCTTTGTGGTCTGTCCAATTGCTGCAGGTGCTTGGAAAGGTACATACCAAAAGGGGCATTGTACTCAATTATTGACCTGATGAGGGAAGAGTACAGGGAGGTTATAACTTCTTTTTTCTGGAGGCAATGTCCTTACTTATGAGATGAGCAATATAGAATGCCCTTCTTACCACTGTGGAGACATGGTGATCAAAGGTAAGGTTGCTGTCAACCTGTGTGCCCAGGTCTCTCATCACTGAGTGCGCACTTAGGGTGCTGTTATTGATGTGGTCGTTAGCAGTAACATCATTCTTACTGAAAGGGATGACAATATTTTTTTTGTATTGAGTTTAAGGCCATGACTTTGGCACCAGTCATTTGTTTTGTGTAAGACCCTCTTGTAGGATGTTTACATTATTTGAAGATTGCTCCCAGTTTGCAGTCATCAGCAAACTTTGTCAGCCACATGCCTTTAGTTTTAGCTTGTACTTCAGAGAAATAGAGTCCAAGCAGTAGAGGTCCCAGGACTGATTCCTGTGGAACACCACTGGTTACAGGTCAGCTGTTGGAGTTGGATTCCCCTATTTTGAATATATGGGTTCTATCAGTGAGCCAGTTAGTGACCCCTCTAATGATATACAGATTGTTACCTAACTGGGTGAGTTTGTCAATTATGCCTGAGTGGGGATAGTGTCAAAAGCCTTGGCTAAGTCTAGGTAGGCTATGTGCACAGATTTCCCATCATCAAGGGTCTTGGCGACTGTCTCAAAGAAGTCTACCAGGTGTAATAGGCATGATCTCCCTTTGACAAATCCCAATTGAGTAGGGTCAAGTGTTTGAAGGTTACCAATGTCTTTGTTGATAAGGTCCACGATGATTCTCTCCATGGCCTTGCAGATAAGGCTAGTCAGGCTAATAGGTCTATAGTTCCTGAGATCAATGGAAGCACCACCTTTATGCAAGGGGATAATGGTGGCCTTTTTCCATTGAGCTGGGATGAAGTCAGTGCTTAGACTATGATTGAAAAGAGTACCCAATAGCATTGTTAATTCTTGTTTGTGCCCATGTTAGGACACAGCCTGGGATGTTACCGGGTCCCATGAATGCTGTGTTTTTGACCTTAGAGAGGGCATTCATGACCTGCTCTTTAGAGATACAGGGTAGAGAACAGGTGGTAGGGATGTCTTTGGGTAAGTGTGGCAGGGAAGGGGGAGTGAAGTTTTCACAGAACCTGTTGGCTAACAGGTTAGCAATGTCCACAGGCTTGGTATATGTGGTATCATTAACTACCAGTTCAGCACAAATCTGAGCCTTTCCTTTTAGGTTATGGATGTAACTAAACAATGCTTTATGGTTGTCCTTAGTTGAGGAAGCTAATTTAGGTTCATAGTTAGTTTTGGAGGACTTCACAAGGAGTCTTATTTGCTTATTTAAGCTGAGGAAGAAGTGTTTCCAGTTTGGGGTTCATTCCCTCTTACTCTTAGACAGCAATTTCTTCCTGTTATTATAAAGTCTGTTAAAGGCAATTGTCCACCAGACAGGGTTGCTCTTGCTCGAAGAGCCTGTTTTGGTCTTATCAGGTATGGCCATGTCAATGCAGTTGTTCAGATGTTTGTATAAAGCATTTGTGTAGTACTCAGCATATTTGCCAGTTCCATCTGATTGAGGAGGTGCAGGGAAGCTATTTATATCATCCTGTAAGAGGTTATAATCTGTTTTGGAGAATTATTTGGTTTGTTTGTGCTATGGAGGTGTGTGTGTGTATGTGTGTGTGGGGGGGGGGGGGATCAGGTGTGATAGTAACTTAAAATGAGAAAGATTTGTGGTCAGATCTTACCACGGAAGACCTCACAATGGGGACTTCCCAAATCAGCTCTCCTGGGACCTTCTCATATGCTTTCTCCAAGTCAGTGAATGCTCAGTTGGACTCTTTCCTCATCTCTATATTATCAACTGCCTTACTGCAAACATTGGGTAAGATGTGCTGTATCCTGATTGGAACCTGAACTGCTCATTTCCCATCTTGCTTTCAACTACTGTACATATCAATTTATCAATCATGCTATCCAGAAATGTCATGCAGTGTGACAGGAGTAGGATACCGTCGTACTGCTCACAGTTGTGAATGTTCCCTTGATTCTTGAACACTATTCTTCAGTCATCTGGGATACGCCTTTTTCTCCACACTGCTATGAGTACTCTCAGGAGCCATTTCTCTCCCTCTCTCATCCTACATCTATATCATCCATGCTGTGACATCATCAGAGCCTGCTGCTTTCCCTGACTTTATTTTCCTTAGTGCTATTCTTACTTCTTCTATGGCAGGCTCCTCCTCTTCTCTCACTGTAGGCTGTGTCTGGGGCAGTAGAGCTACTGTGAGGTTCTCATCATTCAGAAGCTGCTGGAAGTACTCCTTCCATCTGCCGTTGATGTCCTGTAGACTGGTGAGAACATCCCTTATGAAGTGTGTCTGACTCTCTTAATCTTTCTGGCTTTGATTTGCAATCTGATATAATTAATTTGTGCCATCTTGTGCCACATTCCAGAAGCTGATAAAATGTCTCTGATGTCACATTCTTTGTTATTGCAACTCCTTTCTTAGCCTCTTTTTTAGATAATCAGTATTTCTTCCTTGCAGGTTGCCTCAGTGGTGCAGCGCTTAGCATTGCCGCCTCACAGCAAGAGGTTCTCCGGTTCGATCCTCAGCTTGGGTGCCTTCTGTGTGGAGTCTGCATGTCCTCCCTGTGGTCGTGTGGGTTTCCTCCATGTTCTCCGGTTTCCTCCAACATCCCAAAGACATGCTGTAGGTGGATTGGACACTCTAAATTGTCCCTAGGCGTGAGTGTGTGTGTGCCTTCTGTGGAAGGTTGGGCACCGGGCTGGCAACTTGACACTGTAAAACTCGACTGCCAGTCATGAGTGGACAGGTGATCTGCTGTGGCAACCCCTAACTGGGAAAATCCGAAAGAAGAAGAAGAAGAAGTATTTCTTCCTTGCCTGGTCCATTTTTTCTGTCTCTCATTTTTTCCTACACTCCCCCTTTCTTTTGATAATTTCTTGAACATCTGCATTCCACCACTAGCTTTTCTTATGTATGTTATTTTCATACCTGGCTTGGTTCCATATCTGTTCTGTAATCCTCACACATGCTGTTTTAAGGTGCTGCCATTCTTCTTCAACTCCACCTATTTCCTCTTCTTCTTGAGGTGCTACAGCCCTGAGTAATTCCTTGAACTGTTGTGCTTTCATTCCACTCAACTTCCAGGTCTCAGCCTGATCTCTGCTGACCTTAGAGCCTTCTCTGACCACTGCTTGCAGCTGATTGTGGAAACCAGTGCTTTATGTTGTGGAACGATTGTTTCACTGGGGATGACTTTGCAATCTCTGATTATACCTCATTGTTCTTTCCTTACTAGAAACTAGTCTACATGAGTTTCATGATTACCACTCTTGTGTGTGATCTTGTGACTCTCTCTCTTTCTGAAACATGTGTTGGATACTATCAAGACATTTGTCAAACAGAAGTCTGGAATGGCCTTTCCTTCTTTATTCCTGTTGCCCCACCCATATGGTCCCTGGTGGTCTTTATGTCATGTTCTGTCTGTCCTGATTTGTGCATTCAAGTGACCTGTTATAAACACCAATTCATGTTGTCCTACTTTATCTAGTAAATACTGCAACTAATTTCTGAATGCACTAAGGAGAGGGGAATTCAAACCAAGAGATGAAAGGTTAATATTGGTGGCACAAGATAGTGGGCAACGTCCACATTGGTTTACGAAGTCCATTGAACATGTGGGAGAAACAGACAAATGTAGGTTTTGCAAAACAGAACTGGAAACAGTTGCTCACCTTGTTGCTGGTTGTGACTTACTAATGGCAGAAAGACTGTATACTGAAAGGTATAATAATGTGGTGAGACTGTTGCACTGGGGATTGTGCAGACATTATGGTATTGAAGTGGCTGAAAAACACTGGAAACATGAACCACAAAGCACCATAGACAATGATGAATTCTACATCACATGGAATCATCCATTACCAACAGTTCAAAAGATAGATGCTAGAAAACCAGATATAGTGGTCCAGGAAAATAAGACAAAAGTAACACTGATCATTGAAACTGCCACTCCCAGTGACTACAGTGTCCTGCATACAGAGAGACACAAAGTCATAAAATATCAGGATTTGCAAGCAGAAATAAGACCAATGTGGAATAAAGATACTCAGATAGTTCGAATAGTAGTAGCAGCAACGGGTCTTATAAAAAAGAGTTTACAATCGTATTGAGATATGTTACCAATACATGCAACCCCATATGAATTGCAGAAGGAGTCATTACTGGACACATTGGGGGTGCTGTGAAGAGCACTACTGGATGACATCAAAGAGGGAAACAGTACTAATTTCATGAAATTTAATCGTACCTTGACTTAGGAATGGGGTCCATTCCCGTCATGGTATTAGAAACTCAAAAAACTTGGAGAAATTAAAAAAGATGTAGAATGTGGAGGAGGGGCTTGCTGAGCTATTTTATCACTTGGACCTGTAATGAGGAGACACAATGAGAAGTCTGCCGTAAGTGAATCTATCCTGACTATGGATCGAATACATTTAAAACTAATGTCCACAGTGGTGAATGGAATTAACCATGGCTGGCTCAAGTGTCTCCTGCTCCTTGCAGAACGTGGCCAAGTATGTAATATTGCAGTATGCACCACATATTAAAGTGAAGTAGTGCAGCATTGTGGTTTCAATTAAACAGGAAGGGAAAACTCTGATCCTTGTCTGGGACTGAACCCAGAACCCCTGCATTCTGTGTGGTTGCAGTGTGCAGTTGCTAGAATATTCAGCAGTGCACTTGAGTTTAAATATAACTTTTGAAGGCTTGCCATACTAGTAAAACCGC
Organism: Protopterus annectens; assembly: GCF_019279795.1. Classification (NCBI taxonomy): domain Eukaryota; kingdom Metazoa; phylum Chordata; order Ceratodontiformes; family Protopteridae; genus Protopterus; species Protopterus annectens. The sequence continues at coordinate 741,198,180 of NC_056729.1, read as the reverse complement.
AGCTGACAGTTCTACATTTGTCTTGTTTAAATAAAGTGTAAATATATGACAACTTATATCTATTTTTCTTTTTGAGTGCACATATTCACAATTTTTCAGATTTTTTTGTTTGAAGTTTTTTTTTTTTGTATCTGCTGGATATCTGTTAATGCTTTGAGGTGGAACTAAATGTAATACTATGCCTCCAGAGTTCATTAAACTAACTTCATCAAAGACTATTGATTGCATCCTGAAGATTAAATGGACAGCTCACTGACAATTTTTTTAGTCCCCCCATACTCTTTATGCAGAAGTCTATATACTCTGTACCCTCTAAATATTATATCCAATGTTGCGTCCACTAAATTTCAAGGTAAGTAAGATAACTTACTGAAGTTTTGACCATTCAGTAACTGATGCCATTTGTTTTAACAGGGACAAATGGATAGCATTAGTGATGATTTTACCCAAAGATTGTGTTTTTGTAATATTATATTACAAATTTAGGGGAAAAATCAGCAGCAGAGAAATAATTTTGCAAAGTGGGAGTAAAATGTGCTTTTGCCCTGGAAAATGTATTTTTACTTGGGTCTGAAAAATTGCATTTATCACTTTTATGAAAACCATAAAAGAAATTATAAAAAAAGACTTGATTTTCTGGAAAAATGTTGAACTTTTTTAGACACTGAGTTTGTTTTCACCCTATGAAGTGCAGAATTATGTTAACATTTTTTTATGAATTTGACTCTAAAAATATTTATTGTGTAGCACCTTGAACACAGACAGCAAAAGCTGTACAATGAGGATGGAATAGAATGTGATTTTACTAAGTGAGGAAAAAGGCTCTAGAGATGCATTTATTTGTTTATTTTATTTATTTGTGTTTGTTTACAGGGGTAGAACACTGATCAGAATGGGCTAGCCTGGATGAATACAGGTGCAAGATAAATTAAAACAAACAGTTAACAATCAAAAACAGTTTTAATTAAAACAGACTAAAATAGAGACCATGCCCATCATTTACATTTTAAGTCTCAATAATCTTGAATGTAATGTAAAGGAAGTTAAGACATACACTCTAGAGCAAATACACAGAGAGGGGGAGAGAAATTAGGAAGGAGAAAAAAGGAAAAAGAAACGAGAGAGGAAAGTGAGGGTAAAGGAGGAGGAGAAAGAAGAGAAGAGATGGAAAAGGCAAGGGGGGGTTGGGTGATTAAGTGTGGGTTGGTGAAAGGGGATGGAGGATAGCAGATGAGTAAATAGGGGAAAATAAGAATAAACAAAACAATTAAATGGTAATTTTATTTATTTACTTACTCTTGGTTGGCCAAGTCAGTCTCACTAGGCCATTGGCCTCTTTTCAGAGGAGACTGAAAGCAGTATTTGTACTTGCCAGATGGAAGTTGGCCAGGGCACAGAGAATCTTCCTTGACACCTTTCAGTAAGTGCTAGGGGGACAGCTAAGGAATATAAAGAACACAATGAAAAAAGTGGGAGGGTTGAGATGCTGTGGTCTTAGTAGAAACAGCCACATTGGGCTTATTAGACTAGACGTTATTTATACTTTCTAAATGCAAAAATATAAATAACAGAGATCTTAGCAGGATGTCAGCTCTTTGTTTAATGGGTAGTCACATAGCTTTACCTAAAATTAACCATGTTGTTGGAATAAAATATCACTAGAAGGTGGGGCAGGTTATTGCGTAAAAAATAAAAACAGTCTCCCAAAAAGAAAGTGACCAATAAAGGTAAAAAATAATGAGAATAATCAGAAATAGACTAATCTTGAAAATGGGGGATTGCAATGTTTTAAGGCTGCATTAAAGATTGGTAAGTGGCTGCATTAAAGATTGGGTTGTACTTAATGGATGGAATTTTTATGAGTAATCAGTGTGGTTCAGAGTTTGAGGTGGCATTTACTTGAGCAATTCTCTTAATGTTAAGGTGGGATTTATATAAGTGTAAAGTTCTACCCTCTCTCTTTACTAGTTTGGAGACAACAGTGCACTTATAGCACTGAAGGAAATGCTGTACTTTGGAAATGCCATTTTCCTGTCAGGATTCTGTGATAGCAACTGTGTCTGGAGAGTGGGAAAAAGAAAAGGCAGTGATATGATCTAGTTCATTTCTGATGCTGCTGCCATTTGTAAGGCACAAGAAATGGAGTTGGTGTTTGGAATGGTTGAAGATGAGAAGACCTGAGCTAGGTCAGGGTTTAATCACAATGTTTTGTAGAGATGGGGATTATGAAATACTGGGTTCAAGTTAGAGAACTAGCATGAGAAGATGTTTTAGGGAAGAGAAGAATGTAATTCAATTTGTGGGTAAAGGGAGATTGTGATGGGGAGGGTACATGCTGCTTTCTTATTGTAGGCAGAGAGGTATGTTGCAGAGAAAGAGGAGTGGAGTATGTGTGAGTGATTAGCAAAGTGTGGATTAATAGCTGCAGGAGTAAAATAGGAGCAATGAAATGAACCTGAAGAAGACTGGTAGTGGGTAGGAGTGAGTGAAGGTGTGAGGGTCTGGAGAAGAGAAGAGGAGGTTTTTGGAAAGAGAGAGGGTTGGAGATTTCGGTGGAGATTGCAAATGGGTGGCTATTCTGAGAGGTAAAGGAGAGGAGATTAAAAGGGGTTTAAAACTGGGCAGTTGGGCAGTTAGCGAATGTGTTAAAATATGTAAAGGGTGACTGGTGTTATGCTGAATAGTGTCAGTACGTAAAAGTATGAGGGAAGTTAGGCTGTGTATGTGCTACAATGCAGTGTATATAGCAGTATAAGAATCATTCAAATAGACTGGTGGAAAAGGAAGAATACTTGGTAGCTGTCAGACTTAAGAGAAGTAAGATTGGAACTGGGATATGGAGTGCAAAGTGAATGCAGGTTGTAAGATGGCAGCAGAGTTACTGCTTATCTGGTCCAGGAAAACATACTTCAGGTGAATCTGGAAGGAACTGTACAGGGTTTGGTGGAGTGCAATCACAATGATACCTTTAACATGGAGGAAGAAGGACTATTGAACAAATCTGGGAGAAAGGATTTCATATGGAAGTAAGGTTGATGTTTACCTGCACCAGGATTATATATTATCTCAGATAGGTGCATAATAGAGTTAATTAAATGGGAAGGTAAAAAGAAGACCGAAAACATTTTAAAAATGTAGTTTGATTTATTAGTTGTAAATGCTACTGAAAGTTACTTTTAGCAGCAGTTACACAAAGCCAAATGTAACACAGTTTAACAGCTTATCACAGAGATTGCTACATAACACAGTAAATGAATTAACAGAGTTTAGGCAGGTAAGAAGAAACCTAAGAAAATAAACTACAGGTGGGAAGGAAGAAAAGGGTTTGCAAACAGAAGAAATTTACCCCAGGGATCACGTCAGTCGCCCTGCTAGACAAGGGTCCAGCAAAGTAAATATTGTGGGAGGAAATAGCCAGGGAATTGTTATGGCTAGGCTTGTACAGGCCCCAGGGCCGATACCGAGTACCAACCTATGAACCTAAGAAAGGGGCCAGTGAAAGGACACCCCTGGCTAAGTAAAAAACATAATACTTCAAAGAGAATATATTACCTACCATTTTCACAGAATTGAGGAATATTGGTTGACAGTGATGTTACAAAATTACGCTGGAGGGCAGTTTCTTTGCAAGTTAGACAATCTACTGGTGAATATGACTTGTGGGGGAGAAAGTGGTGTGCCCATGAGTAAATGATACATTTAAAATTGTCTGCCCTTCCATGGAGTAGACAAGAATGCAGGACACACTCCTGCCTGGAAGTGAAAAACTGAGAATTTCACACCAAAATAAACAGACATGTCTGTTTAGCAACGTGTATTTATGCGTGTATATGTATGTGTGTGTGTGTGTGTGTATTTTTATATATCTGGCTATGTCTATATATATATATATATATATATATATATATATATATATATATATGTATCATGTATAAATATAGAAATATTTGTTTGCCTTTGTTTACCAGGAAATTTTGACTGGGAAAAAAGCCCTTTTTCACAGAAGGCTCAGGCACAAAAGCTCCACACTACATACATTTGAATGTACTAACAGCAAAATATACTCGAGCACTTAGAATTATTACTTAACAAGAAATCACCATATTATATATACTATATAGTATCTGGGCATGTTACGTTCAGACATCTATAGAACATTTTATATATATATATATATATATATATATATATATATATATATAGTGAAAAAGAGAGAGAAAGCACATAAAACTCACACCCACACCCACACACACACACACACACACACACACACACACACACACACACACACATACACACACATACACACACACATCAATAGAGCATTCAGTATTATTTAGACTGTCTGTATATGCTCCCACTATAACATTAACACACACAATATATAAGGCATATGTATATTTTATACACCTAGTTAAATTCACTTAAGCTCTGTAACCAGGAGAGTAATACAGTAAAAGTGTGAGAATATTATATTTGTTTGATTTATCTCATTGAGGTGGGGATTAGTACAAAGGCAGTATTATTATATTTATATAGGTTCATAGGTTGGTACTAGGCTATTGGCCCTAGGGCCTATACAAGCCTAATCATAACAATTCCCTGGATATTTCTTCCCACAATGTTTACTTCCCTGGACCCCTGTCTAGCAGGACGACTGACATGAACCCCGGGGTGAATTTCCTATCTCCCATCCAATTGTCAAGGTTCCTTTTAAAGAGGGCCAAGGAGGCTCTCTGCTTGACAGGTATGGGCAGTCTGTTCCAGAGTATGGGGAGTCTCTGGGTCAGGAACCTATCCCTCCAGCATGTTTTGTTCATTGTGATGACAAGGTTTAGATCCCTGGAGCGTGTGGCTCTGAGGGATTGGGATATGTCCAACAGCTCAGGGTTTGTCATGGCCTCGTATGTTGAGGTATGAGTTCATTGGGATTTTACATTCTACATGGGATAAGATTTAGACTAAGAAGGAGGTCTTGGAAATGGGTTTTTTGTAAGTGCAGGCCCAAGTTTAATTTCAGTATCCTGGTAATTGCTGTGGTTACAGGCAATATGATATGCAACTTTAGAGATTTGCAATATTTTTGCCTCGGATTTTCATCCTTCCTTTTTATGATCACTCTTTGTCAGTTCAAAAGTATCTGTGTTAATATTTTGTTGAAGAGTTAATTTTGTAAAACCACTGTGGACCTATCTTTCAGGATAGAACTGTGTAATGTTAGTGTTGTAGCTCATGGTTTGATCTCACAAACAGCATGTTAAAGATCTGCATTTATAGATAGAAAAAATGGTAATGTGATAGCAGATATTTTCCATTCTAAATGCAGATTAATTATTTTGGCAGCTGTCAATAATTTTCATAGGTTCATAGGTGTGTACTAGGCTAATGGCTCTGGAGCCTTTACAAGCATAGCCCATAGGATTACCCTGGCATCGTGCCACCTGATCTTAGTTCCCAGTACCTATGTCAAGTAGAGGCTCTGGAGTGATCCCCGGGGTGAATTTTCTATTTCCCATCCACTCATCAAGATTTCTGTTGAAGAGGGCCAGTGAGGTGCTCTGTTTGACATGTATGGGAAGTCTGTTCCATAGCATGAGCAGTCTCTGGGTTATGAACCTATCTCTCCAGCACGTTCTGTTGATTGTGGTAATGAGGCTGAGGTCTCTGGAGCGTGTGGTGTGGAGGGATTGGGATTTCTTTAGCTGTAGCATTTCTATCAGAGCTGGGTCAGACATGGCTTTGTAAGTAAAGCAGAGATCGTCTTTAAGTAGGCAATATGAGACAGCGAATAGTTGGAGTTTTTTGAGTCTGTCCATATAGTTCAAGTGTTTAAGGTCTAGGATCCTCTTTGTGAGGTACTTTTGTGACCTCTACAGTTGTTGCAGGTGTCTAGTGAGGTACATGCCAAATGGGGCATTGTACTCGATGAATGGCATAATGAGGGAAGAGTAGAGGGAGACTGACCTCTTTCTTCCTGGATGCAAAACCCTTAGTAATGAGATGTGTCACATAGAAGGACTTTCTGACCACAGTAACAATGTGGTGGTGGTCAAAAGAGAGGTTGCCGTCAACCTGTGTTCCCAGATCTCTTATAACACCTTCTGTGTTCAGTGGACTGCCATAGATGTGGTAATTCATGGGAACTGGGTTTTTCCCAAAGGGGATGATGACACATTATTTGGCATTGAGCTTAAGGCCATGGTTCTGACACCAGTCGTTGATCTCACTGAGGCCTTTCTGTAGGATGTCAACATCACTTAGGGAGTTAATAATGGCTCCCAACTTGCAATCGTCTGCGAACTTTGTCAGCCAGAGTCACTTCGTGTTGGCCTGGACTTCTGAATAGCAAACAGGATCGGACTCAGGACCGATGCCTGTGGGACTCCACTCATGACTGGTCAGCAGTCTGACTTGGAGTCAGCTACTTTCACACTGTGGGTTCTTTCTGTGAGCCAGTTTGCAACCCACCTAGTGATATAAGGGTTGATGCCTAGCTTAGTGAGTTTTTCTATGATTCCTAATTTTAGAATGGTATCAAAGGCCTTGGCCAGATCAAGTTAGGCTGTATGAACCACCTTGCCTTCATCCACATCTCTGGTGACTGACTCAAAGAAGTCAACCAAGTTGAACAGGCATGATCTACCCTTCACAAAGCCAAACTGTGTGGGATTCAGAGTTTGGAGATTCCCTATATCCTTTGTTTATTAGGTCCATGATGATGTGTTCCATAGGTTTGCATATCAGACTTCTCAGGTTTAATGGTGTGATAGTTCCCAGGGTCTGTAGTCGCTCCTCCTTTGTGGAGAGGGATGACTATAGCAGTGCGCCATTTGGTAGGGACAAAGCCTGAGGTGAGGCTGTGATTGAACAGGGCAGACAGGTGAGGTGCCAGTTCACTCTGTAGTTCATGTAGAACACAGCCAGGGATATTGTCAGGTCCCATCAAAGCTGTATTATTGGCCTTGGACAGTGCTGTTTTAACCTGTGCAGCCATAATACTGGGTGCCTGGCAATCTAATGGTATTGTGATTGTTCCTGGGGGGGGGGGTAAAATTGGCACTGAATCTGTCGGCCAGTATATTGGCAATATCTGTTGGCTTGGTATAGGCGGTACCATTATGCAGTAGCTCAGAGCAAATCTGGGTATTGCCATGGAGATTCTTTACATAACTGTAGAAGGCCTTGTCGTTGTCTTTACTATCTGCTGCAATTCTGTTTTCATAGCTAGCTTTAGAGGATTTGATGAGAGATCTCAACTTTTTGTTGAGGCTGATAGGGGAATTTTTCCATTCTTGAGGCTTCACCTTATTCTGCTTCAGTTTCCTCCTTCTGTTGTAGAGTTTGTTTATGGCAGGGGATCACCAGATTAGCTTCTTTTTTTTGGAGGAGAGTGTCTTGTTTCTGTTGGGTATGGCGAGATCCATGCATTTGTGTACGTGTTCGTACAGTGCATTGGTGTACGATTCAGTGGTCATGCAAGTATTCTCCATTTGCATGGGTGCTGTGAAGTTAGCCACCTCTGTTTTTAGGAGCCCAAGGTTAACTTTGGAGAAGTTTTTCATGGTGGTTACCTTTGCAGGGGATGGGGGTGGGAGGGATGTGGAGTTCCAAGGTGATTAGTTTGTGGTCGGATCTAACCAGGGAGTAGTTGACTACTGGTGTAGAGCAACAGTTGCCCATGTTAGTAATGACCAGGTCAAGAATGCTGCTAATTTTAGTGGGAGTAAGAATGAGCTAGTCCAGGGCATTGGAATTAATGAATTCCAGTAAAACGTTGGGCAAGTGTATTGGTACATGAGTAGTTTTCCCAGTTAATGGAGGGGTAGTTGACATCACCCAGTATGAGAGTGTTAGGTTGGACCCTAATAGTCTCCAGGGCACTTAGAAATATGAAGTGTGAGTCTTGGGACATGGTTGGTGACCTATAACAGACTACAACCTGAATCGCTGTCTTACCCAGTGTTAGCTGCACCTGAAGTATCTCTGATGCGTTATGTTGGGCTACCAGTTTGGAGGTGTGCACATCCTTTATGAATATGGAACCAAACTTTCAGAGAACTCATTTTAGGGCCCCACATCATACATAACATGCCTTTAAATGGAATCAGGCTAATTGGAGGTGGTTTGTTCTAAAAAAAAGTATGCTTGAGCCCTATTGGCTGAATTTAATATGTGGCACCAAATAAAAATTCCATATGTGTGAATGTTATATTAAATTAAATATGATCTGGTAAAATGCTGCTGTTGTTGCTTCTGCTGTACTACAGTGTACTAGTCAGTAACTTTAGAGTATAACTTGGAGTTTGTATGGCAGCTTTGACTTTAGAGTTAGGGCTAGAATTACATTAGGTTTAGGTGTAGGCTTAAGGCTAATTTACTTTAAAGGTTAGGATTAAGACTGGTAACAAGGATTAGATTTATTGTGAAGGTTATGGGGTATGTGAGATGCTGTGCCTTGGATGGGGTGTGTGAGGCATTTGCCAGCCACAAAAAATGATGTGGATGATTGTGTATTATGAAGATCCAATGAATTTATTTTTTGATATATTTTTTCAAACCTTTTGATTTATGCCTATTTGTAATTGAGTATGTTGTCTTTTATTAGTTTTATTTACTTATATTTTGTTAACTGGCTTACTCCCACTAGGTCAATGACCTATTTTTAGGGAAGACCCACAGTAGTATTTATACTACCATGGAAAATCTGTCCGGGTTATCAGGGAACTTCCTCTACTCTTTTTGATTGGTGCTATGGGATCTTTTACATCCACCTGAGCTACCATCAACTCAAGCAGATGTGACTTTAGTATCTCATCTGAAGGACAGCACATTCAGGATGAAGCAGCACCTATATTACTCATTACAGTATTAGCAATCCAGCCACCTGGAGTGGGAATAGAACCCACACACTTCTCGTTTTCCAGCACCAAAGATGAGTACACTACCTACTAAGACACTGACAATGCTTTTTGCTTTCCATCATTACACAATTCATTTAGGAAGGATGAGTCCATATGTACTTTGGAAAATTATATTTTCTGATGGAATGGCACAATGATAGTGTCATATTTAATAAGGTTGGTTCCCAACAAAGCCATGGCTGAAACTTGGTTTGAGAATATTAAACAATGACCAAATGAAAGTATCATGGCTGGTTGCTGAAAATCCCATTGAAAATATCAAACCTATAAAAAAGAGAATATCAAGCATACAGATGTTTATCTCAAATAATAATTTGATGCTGGGTGAGGTGGGTGGGGTCTTGCATCTCAAATCTGGAAATACTGGTTGTGGTTGTTCCAGACTGGAAGACCTGGGTAGAATGAAGTAGGTGGTAATTAGCAATTTATTCTTATTAAAGAAAGAATAAATGTCCTTTATTTCATTAAGTCAGCACTAGTGAAATCTGCAGCTCTCAGTGTTTCTGGGTAGGATAACTTATGTTAATTGACTCAACAGATAATGTCTTGAAACAGGGCCCTATATGTGTAAGTTGGGCATAACGTGCATTTAGTAGATGGGGAGATTTTTTTTCATTTATCTAGTAACCACACATGCAATTTGTAAGGCATGTTTTTTATTTCAGAAATTGATGCAGGTAGATTAGGCAACTTCTATTGACAACAAAGCATCATGACAGAAGGATGTAGGCACCCTAGAGTCTTTGAAGAAGAGTGAAAGGTGAAAAACTCAATGGGTTGAGCTGATGGGGATAGAATTACGAATAGTGTACTTTCACTTTGTGAAAGACTTTCTTTTGTATTTAAGGACTGGAAGAATAAGCTCTTTCTCAGCTGCAGCAGAAGGAAACTAATTTTGCAGACTGCGTACTCCTTAGGCCACACTTGAAGTGAGTGTGTTCATTATTATTTAGTAGGGAAAAAAGTGGATGGACAGTGTTATTTTCTTAAAGCTTGTTTGCATTATGACAAATCTGGCTGGAAGAATAAGATGTTGATAGAAAATGGCATATGTTTGTGATAATGAGAAGTCACCCGTAGGCTTAGGTGTCTCTGTTAGCATCACTGAAGTCTGTTTTTAAGGTCAAGACACATAGCCGTGAATGGGACATTTGAAATACAAGTTAGTGTTCAACCATTCTGATTATTTAAATAGCTAGTTAGAGGTATACGGAGTACCCACCATTATCCATATATGGTTACGTGACCCCCCAGTGTCACCACTGATGCTTGAGACTAGAGTGTAATTACACCACAGTGGATGGATGGAGACTTTTATCTGTTTATGTTAAATGGAATCATTTTCATATTTTACAGTGTAGCTGGGTATCTTTTTTTTAATAAAGAAATGATGCTGGTGGACTAGGTACCCAGGCATTACCATTAACAGTACACATGTACAGCTTGATGGGGACCCACAGTGACATGGCAAGATTGCTCTGGTTTGGAGAAAAAAGGTGGAGCATCAGTGTTCCTATAGATCTTCACTTAGCATTTGGTGATCTGAAAACTGAGACTGGAGTAAAAGTCTCCATGTGGAGTTCTTGGTAATGGTAGTTATCATGATAAGCACCACAGCACAGTGTGTTGCTTAAACATGTCCAAGTGAACTCAAGAAGTGTCCAGTAATAGAGTTAAAGAATATCACCTTATATATTCCCAAATTAATATGTCTCCTGTAGTTATGTTACTTCTGTCAGGTAAACCTATCAGGGCACTTGTTGCTGTGATGCCCTAAAAGTGAATGAATGCCTTTTTTATTAAATAGAATATGTTCAAATGTAGAAAAGCTGTGCAAATATTGTTCAGTTTTTCATTTCTGATTGTAGTAAGTGGAGGATATTTTCTTGTGCTGATCAGATTACAGCAGTAGCCTAAACATAGGCTCATCTGACGTACAAATACTTCATTTAGCATTAAGCTTTCAATGTTGCTCACAGAAAAATCATGAGCTCACTGTTCTGTACAACTGCAGTACAAACAGGAATGAACAAACAACAATGCTGCCTAATGTATTCCAAAAGGGCACTCAGACAGCACCACAAAACTCATCTGAGTGCTTAATCCAGAAATTGGTATTAAGTAATGATTTTTTTTCATCCAAAGGAAATTGAAACTGCAGAGCATCCCACTAGTAAAGAAAGTTGATATAAAGTCGTGAAGGATGGCATGGCATATATTTATTTTTTAATGCATAAGTATAAATATTCACTATTCATAGGTGAAGTCAGGGACTGTATGTAAATTATTACATCAATGTAGCATGTGTGTTTTGGTTTTAGCTAGGAAAATGAGAGTTTGATCTTTATGACTGCATTAATTCTACAGACTGTATGTTAACCCAGTGTTGTTATCTCAGAGGTCATAATTATATGTAATGCTTTTGAGTGTTACTGGTGATGAATTCATACATCTGAAATCTTCTGTTAAACAACCATTTCAGTAATGTACACAGCTCCAATGTATAAGCACTCGCTTATTTGAGACATGCAGAATTTATGGCCTTCATCCATCCATTCATCCATTCTTTCATTTTCTAGTATCTGTTTATCATATTCATGGTTGGAGCAGATGGAGCCTGTCCCAGCAAGCAAAAAGTATAAGGCAGTGGACAGTCCAAGTAAAGAAGTGTAGAGCAATGTAAAGAGTATGTTTGCAAGGAGGAAAACCCTCTATCTTCCCCATGCGGGAGTGTAATCCCCTTATCCCCTATTTAAATATTATAACTCTGAAGTTCCACTGCTTTTGGGATGAAAACAAAAGTAATTCAGGTTTTTCTATTTAAATGTTAATAAAGCACACGTGACACTCTTCTGTGAGAGGACATGAGCTTATAGTTAGTTTACTTACGTAGGAGGGCAGGTGAGAGTTGAGCCCCCATATGTGCGGTACAGGGAACATTCTACATATTAGCAATACTTGCAATGCTTTGATGCTGTACTCAGTGTTATATTGCTTCCATAACATTCCAAAAGTAGTTTGGAGATATCTGTCTTGCACTATTTTGCGTTCATTAAAGTAACACATTTTTTGTTGCTTGTACTTCTTCATATAGTGTGGAGTCATTCAACTTGAGCAACAAGGTGAATGATTGTAAGCAAATGTAACATAATGCTGTGGTGTTATTACAACACTTGCTTTCTTGTTTTCTGCATATTGATGATTTATTGCATGCATAATAAAGAAGGATGTAAGAAGAAAATATAGGACAAGGACATTCTGAAACTAGCAGGAAACGCACTGCTACTCATAACCTACTCACTTTAAGAGTACAGGACAATATATATAAACAGATGGAGTGGCTTAGGCACTTGGGCTTTTAGAGTCTGCATTTTATGAACTGGGTAACAAAGATGCAATACACACAGAACACATTAGGTTTATGGAAAAAATGAAAAAAATATATATATTTATTTGCACAAGCACACACAAATGTGTCACAAGTGCTCATGCACACACACACACACACACACACACACACACACACACACACACACACACACACACACACACACACACACACACACACACACACACACACACACACTCTTGTGGACTCACATTTTTATGTGTTTATTTTGCTTTATTTTCTGGGGAAGTCCAGATGGATAAAAAGCATTTTAAAACTTTACAGCTCAGGGAGAAAAAACTCAGAGCAAAGTTTAGGAGAGTCACATACAATTAAATAAACTATATTCAACTTAATTAGAAAGGGACGCACAACTAAGTGAATGACTCCTTTGAGTTTATACGGAAAATTGACAGTGTATAATAACAGCTTGAGGAATAATCCAGTACTGTAATGACCTGTTTATAGGTGTGTTAATACTTATTATGGCAAGAATTCAGAAACAATCTGCAGAGCAAACAAAGCCCTTTGTATGACATATTGATATGTTCATGTTGTTGCAGATTCAAAGATGAGCTCTTGCACAGGTGAAGTTTTCACATTAATCAGGACAGTAAGTGACCAAATACATGTGTAGCACTTCAGAGGTAGCAGTGAACAGGGTTTCTGAGCATTAATGATCACATATAAACTGGCTCAGCATATGGGAAAATATCACTTTGAAAAGGAGAAATGTTCTCTCTGGCAGTGGGACTGGATCATTTGAGCAAAATGAATATTTCTGACAATTCAAGTACCTGTACAGAACAGAAAAGTGACACAAGCAATTTGAGAATCGATAAGTTGTTGGCTGGCATGTACTCCACAGCATCTGTGATACATACTAGACACATATCCCAGGGACTGTACAGCTCATTTGTTCCACTGAATACCATGGCTTTTATTTCTTTTAAAAGTAGCTGCAGGGACTTTTCAGTAACCATCAGGAGACATGCTGGGGGGTCTCCTAGTCCTCCCTAGATGAGCCTCTATGACCAACTTAATGTCCTGCTGCAATATGTGGGCCATGTATCTTTACGTAATCTACCTGCAACTGCTGCCATGACAGTGGTTGGGTAAGTTACTATCCTATATCATGAATAACAGAATGAATACATTTAAGAAACTTTTCTCAACCTATTAATGTGGCATCTTATATGCATATAGTTCAAATATGTATAGGAGTCTATGTATTATATGTATGACTGTACTGTATTATATGCATATCTTAGTTTGCATTTTGTATATATTATTTCTTTTTCCATCAGTGGACTCTGAGTGAACCTTTTAATTCATTCACTCAAATGGAGCTCAGGAAGTTTGCACTGTAACTTCCAATGAGCGGAGCCTAAGCCTTTTGACAAAATCAAATTATGTCCTCACATTTCAAACAAATGTTCACATCTCTGGAACCATAGGAGGTATGAAAGAAGTATACATGGCAAACTCTTAAGTATAAACTGTTTTTACAGTAGTAGTATTCTTTAGGTTCTAGGTCTTAAACCAAATGTTATAAGTCACAGTAAACACAGTAACTGTTACGTTTGTAATATTTTGCAAACACCTTACAATATCTTAGCAACCACACAAGTTACACCGATACTGTCAGCATAATTGTATCCATTACGTTGAGAACTTTCATACGAGGCTGAGGAGTTCTATCTATGTTACTTGCTTGTTGAGATATTTAGAAAAATGTAAAAATCATATCTATGTAAATTAATATCATAAAAACAATCATTAATCCCCCAGATTCAATAAACTCCGTGTAAGAATAGTGGTATTCCTACATGGAGTGAATGGTGTCCGCATCTGCATCCCCCTATCAGCAGCGCACCTTACATATTAATGAAGGTGCACTACTGAGATGGATCTGCAGACATGGATACTGAATCAGCGCAGGGGGCATGTTGCAGTAGTACTCGCAGATCTGTAACACACCCCCTGCACTTTGTAAAATCCTTTCAGTGTCCACGGACATTGAAAGAGGATTTAGTATGGAATGCAATGCAGTGAGTGTGTGACAGGAATTGTAACACACCCCCTGTATTGTCAAAGTGCCGTACAGCACTTTAGAATCTTAAAAGTGTCCTCAGACACTGAAAAGGAGATCTGTGAATGGAATGCAATGAAGAGGCTGTATGACAGGAAGTGTAACACACCCCCCTGCATTGTCAAAGTTCCATACGGCACTTTATAGTTAAATAGTGTCCTTGGACACACACCTGTCAATCCCCTAGAGCAAGAAGTCTGGCCAAAGCCTTGAAATAAAAGTGGAACAAAGGTACAACAATAGGAGAACATTGTAAATATTGCCCTTACAAACTTAGAAAGTTGATAGACTAACAGCTTTTGCATTAGATTGTAATGAAGAGTATGTGGCCTGTAACTGACATGCTGATATGTAAATAGTGATAAATACCTATTTAAAATACTTGTATTTTTTTTTTTATTTATATGTGAAGTTTAAGCATAGCTGAGCGGGTTTGTGTGCCATGGCACTTTGCTCAGCAGTGCTTAAATGTCTTGTAAGAGCTATACAGAAATGTATAGCTAAACTCCTGAATGCCGACTTAGCATAGCGGTTAGAGCTTTGGCTTTGTGTACAGTACTTCACGGTTTAAATACCAAGACAGGCCACTCACCTTTTACATGGGAAAGCTTTGTGAAGTGATTTTTTATTTACTTGATGTGGTAATTGATATTTGTTAAGCAGAGTAGTGTAGTTTGTCCAGAATTGCAGTGTCACTGGATATATTATGTGAAATCGCCCATGTAAACACAAGTGTCCCATACAGTACAGTCACATCCCAAAGTAATGTAATCAAATCACATAGAGGGAGGTCATGTAAAATAAACTATATAGACAGAATAATATATCAGTAATGAGTATTTAATGTCCAATATGTGAATATTCATTAAATGAAGAATGAGCAATGCTTAGCAGTACTTAGCACCGCTTAGCTGGTCTGAGCACTGCTTAGAAAGTATCATTCTAAGCATCATTCAGCTCACCTAAGCCAATTTGCGCACTGCTAAGCACAGCTTAGCATTTGCCACTTTAAGCTCAGCTTAGCAGGTTTGCGCATTGCTCAGCTTAGCTCAGCATTTTTGGTCACTGCTGCCAATAACTTTGGACACAAATATGAATCCAGGTATCCAAGTATGCCAGTAGCACACTCACACAACATCAGTGCAGGGTACACCTTCTTCATCATATATGCAATCCTGACATGTATGGGTCCCCTCTAGTCATGTACCCAGAGTTGTCACAGTTTTCCCCATACCATTCCAGGTTGACAGTTTAACAGTTATGTATGTGCTACAGAAGCTAAGGGCCATAGGAAGATGTAAAGTGAGGGCAGACCTGTAGAGTATTGAGCAGTACTGTTGTGAAAAATAGAAGCCTATACAGTTGTTAATGGACTTTTTTCTCTCCCCCACCCCTTATCTGCATCAATAATTATTACTCATATACTACAAGTATGTTGTTCTGAAAACCTAATGTTGGGACTTGTGTTCTATTATTGTTCATATATTTAATTGGTTGCATATTGACACACCTTGTTCAAATATCATTGTTGGTGGCTTGTTGCCGTAAATAGAACAGGCATGCTGTTGCAATGCTGACTGTTATTCTATTTATGCATGTGTTCTGTTTGCTATGCATTTGTTTCACTTCTATATTTCTGGGTTAATTGGAACACCCACTCATGCTGTTATAACTAATTTTGAAATGTTTAATTCATGACTAACCAGTACATTTTGAAAAACCTCAACACCATAGCACATTTGGGAAGGCAGATCCCAGCAGATCCACCTGACCTGCCTCATCTGGCCATGGCACCAGGCCCCAGCACATCTGGGACCCAGTCTAGAACTGTCTCCTCTGCTAGTCCTGCACCACCCTTGGGTGGAACTACCTCAGGGGATGAGGCCCATACCCCCCAGGCATGGGCGCGGAGAGGATCATAGGCTCATAGGAAGTTACTAGGCTATTGGCCCTGAGGCTCTTATAAGCCTTGCCAAGAGTTTAGCCCATGTATAGACAAGTCAGCACGTAATGCCCCTATCCAGCAGGGACACTGGTGGAATCCTAGGGGTGTATTTTCTGTTTCCATCCAGTTATCCAGGTTGCACTTAAAAAGGTGTAAAGAGGTACTCTGCTTGACATGGAGAGGAAGTCTATTCCACAGATGGGGGAGTCTCTTGGACACAAATCTATCCTGCCAACAAGTCTTGTTAATATCACAGACCAGGTTGAGGCAATGCATGCAGGTTACTCCCGTGGAGCTTGACTTGTGGATATGCAGCAGTCCCATCAAGGAGGGACTCGTGATTGTCTTGTATGCCAGACAGAGGTCACCTCTGAAGAGTCTGTACGAAACTGAGTAGAGGGATAGGGCTTTTAGGCTATCTGTGTATGGCTGATGTTTGATGTCCTGGATTCTCCTGGTGAGGAAACTCTGTGGTCTCTCCAGCTGGTGCATGTGCTTTGCAAGGTACATGCTGAAAGGGGTGATGTACTCAATAATGAGCCTCATAAGGGAAGAATACAGGGATTTTATGACCTCCTTGTCCCTGGATGAGATACCCTTACTTATGAGGTGGGCCATGTAGAAAGCTTTACGTACAATGGAAGCAACATGATAGTCAAAATTCAGGTTGCTATCAACCTTGGTGTCCAAATCCCTCATGACTGATTGTGTGTTTAGGACGTTGTTATTTATGTGATAATTTGTGGGGATGTCACTGTCCCCAAAGGAGATGATGATGAATTTTTTGGTATTCAGTTTAAGGCCATGTTTCGGGCACCAGTCATTTGTCTGAGTGAGACCTTCTTCGAGGATGTCCACATTACTAGGGGAATTGATGACAGCACCCAGCTTGCAAGGATCTGCAAACGTGGTCAGCCATAGCCTACTGGGTATCCAGGAAATAATCTATTTAACCAATCACTCCAGTCACTGTTCCAGGTCTTTCTGGATTGTACATATACTTCAGATATTCTATTTAAATGTTCTCATATGGATTCTGACTTATCTTGAATATATGTCCAGCATTACCCTTCTACAAGGGCACATATCCTCCTGTGACACAAGCACAAAATCAAGTGCCATTTGATAATGCAACATGACTCTTCACTTTGCCATAATTTCTTACGTAATGTCAGTTATTGCCACATAAGAGGCATTATGCAGATGACTGCAAACTAGAAGCCATAGTCAAGTCCCCAAATGATGTGGACATCCTACAGAAGGGCCTCACTGAGACAGATGCCTGGTGTCAGAGCCATGGCCTCAAGCTCAATGCCAAAAAGTGCAGTGTCATCCCCTTTGGTAAAAACTCTGTACTCATGAACTACCACATAGGCAGCAATCTACTTAACACCAAATGCGTGATAAGAGACCTTGGGATCCAGGTGGACAGTAGTCTCACCTTTGATAGTCACATCACCACAGTAGTCAGGAAGTCCTTCTATGTGGCACACCTCATCATAAAAGGGTTCTCATACAGGAAAAAAGAGGTCATTGTTCCCCTCTACTCGACACTCATTAGACCCATTATAGAGTACAATGTCCCTTTTGGAATGTACCTCACAAGACATCTTCAGCAGGTGGAAAGGCCACAGAAATACCTCACAAAGAGGATTACTGGCCTCAAACAAATGCCCTACACTGACCGCCTCAAAAAACTCCAGCTTTACTCCATAGCATATCGCCTATTCTGAGGTGATCTCTGCCTAACATATAAAGCTATGTCAAACCCAGAGCTGTTGGACATGCTACACCTAAAGAAATCCCAATCCCTCCAAACTTCATGCTCTAGGGACCTAAACCTTGTCAGCACAATAAACAGGACATGCTGGAGGGATAGATTCCTGTCCCAGAAACTTCCCATACTTTGGAACAGGCTACCCATCTATGTCAAGCAAAGTTCTTTATTAGCACTCTTCAAGAAAAATCTTGATGAGTGGATGGGAAATAGGAAATACACCCAGTGGATCACGTCTGTGTCTCTGCCCGACAGTAGCACAGGAAAATAACTTTCTTGGGTGGCATAAGCCAGGGAACCTTGTTGGCTAGGCTTATGTAGGCCTTTGGGCTGATAGCCTAGTACCTACCTATGAACCTATGAACCTATTAGCCAGATTTTCTAGCAACTTAGCTACTTTTCTTAATCCCACATTGCTTTAGGTGCTCCATACCAAGGGGAAACCACCTGCCCCTGATATCACTCCATCCCCTAGATCTAATCCCTCAAAATCTAGATTTTTACATTGCTTCATCTTATAATTTCTTACTACAAGTCAGCAGCCTATGCCACTTCCAGCAGGGACACAAGTGCAATCACAGGGATGCATTTTCTTTTTCCCATTCAGTTATCCAGGTTGCGCTTAAAAAGGTTTAATGAGATACTCTGCTTTATGTAGAGAGGGAGTCTTTTCCACATAAGGAGGAATCTCTGAGACACAAATATGTCCTGCCAATGAGTCCTAGTGATGTCACAGACCAGGTTGAGGTTGCGTGTCTGGGTTACTCCAGTGGAGCTTGACTTGCGGATATGCAGCAGTCCCATCAGGGCAGGGTCTGAGATTGCTTTATATGCCAAACAGGTCACCTCTGAGGAGTCTGTAGGAGACTATTAGAGGGACAGGGCTTTTAGCCTATCTGTGTAGGGTAGATGTTTGAGGCCCTGGATTCTCCGGATGAGGAACCTCTGTAGTCTCTCCAGCTGCTGCATGTGTTTTGTGAGGTACATAGGTCACAAAGTTGTACATAGAACCTGTCACCCACAAGAAGTTCTGAGGTATGGTGCACAGGGTCATCCAGACAAACTTGGATGTATGCCTGAGCCAGATCAAGGGCAGACTGGTGCACCTGGAGGGGAGGCTGCCCCTGTTGTCCAGCCCCCAGCACAACCACCTTTGGGGCCATGAAGGGGCAGTGGTGACTGCCCATGGATGAGGACCTCAATCCCTCTGTTTCCATCTGGGGTTCATGAGCCTCTGATTCCCAACCACCCTCCCTGTCCAAGGTGTTTACCCCCCTCATGTGTCATACACCGCCCGTGTCTGCTGTCTTGTCTGTTTTGTCCGTCTGCAAAAGCAACCTCTCCTTCCAAACTTACCTCCCCAAATGTACCTGCAACCTTTCCCCAACATCCCACTCTCACCTTAAAAAAAGGAGGGGCATCTACCCCACCTTAAAAAAACATGTCCCATACATAGCTCTCCATTTTGTCCCCAAGTACACTGATGTCAATCACTTTACCCCTGAATTACTCAAGCAATGTATGCCGCCCACACCCCTCCCTGTGTGGTGTGAAGCACTAAATTCCAAATTGTCCACATCATTCACAGCTGTTGCTGCAGAAGAAATGGAGAGCTATGGCCCTTTCCTACACCCATCTCACACATCCCTAGCTGCCTTTCACATTATTTTTCCCCCTGCTTGCCACCATTTCACCACTTTCCTATCACCCTTTTTTTCTTTTCTTTTTTTTTTGAAATAAGCACGGGTTTAAGTGGTAGTAAGTGCTGATAAGCAAAGGTAAGGGAAGCTAAGAATCTCTAGGCACCACTTAGTGTCATGCAAACCTGCACAACCCCACTTAAAAGTGCTTAAAACTGCTTTAATCACTCTAACTCATTCAGCCTCTATTCTGCCCATCAACAAAATAACCAGCCCTACCAGGTCTCTGCACCCTACAGTCACAGCAGTGTACCACTATACCATATGAGCTGTGAGATTTATTCATGCTTTTGTAACTATATTATGCATTAAGGTCATTTAACATTAGGGAAAAACGTCATCACTGCCAAGTCTCAAACGTAGGACCCTGTGCACTGCAGTCACATCAGTGTACCACTACACCATCTCAGCTGTAAGAGTTTGTAATGCTTTTGTAAATATATCATGCATTATGGTCATTTAACATTAGGAAAGAAAGAAATCACACCCAATTCTCCAACCCACAACAGTTAGAGCAATGTGCCACTAGGGCAAACCAGCTCTGGAGATTTAGCATTGCTTTTGTAAATATATCATGCATTACAGTCATGTAACAGGACAAACATTAAACAAATGCAGATTATTCAACCTAGGACCTTCTCCAGTACAGTCACAGCAGCACACCAGTACACCAAACAGCTGTAGGTAATCACTGATGCTTTTGTAAAGATATCAGAACTACAGTCAGAGGAACATACCAGTACACCATCTGACCTCTGGACTATAACAGTTTTCACAAACATATCCTAATTGCCATTCACACAGTACTCTAATATTTAGTGGCCCAAATCCACTGTACTAGGCCCTCTGACACAGATACTGAACCAGTACAGAAACAAATAAATGCTGCTGGATGTATGGGAGACCTACAATATCATGTAGAGCTGACAACTGCACAGACTGTTGCTGAATATCTAGAGTTGTGCCCCCTATTTATGGAAGGGTTGTCATAATGCCTACCCTGTCTACCTACGTACTGGCAAGCCAATGCATATTGGGGTTATGAAACCATGACAGACAGCTCTGTGTCAACATCATACCCATCGGAACACACATGTCCATGCACATCCTCTGCTGCACAGTATATGCACACATATATGTCTTACAAATGCACATGCCAGATTAATGGCTCGCTAGCTCTATCTGTAACATTTCTAGCATCTGTCAATATGTAGACACCCACAGTACTGGCACACACAACAGTTTGTGGCATGATAACTACAGTCTTGTCAATACTACATAAGAATAATTGAGTCCTACAATGTCCTGTGAAACTGGTTGCCTCTACCGCTGTCAATGCCACCCGCAGTAGCACTTTAAAGGCTTGCAGGGTGAGACACATCTCACAACTATGAATATGTGTAGCAAATGTTCAGTACCACTCTCTGGATGGCCCTATTATGTAACATATGCACAACAGCCACATGCCTCACCTGGACTGTTGTGGGTACCCTCAACCAGGCCATACTGGGACACAACAGCTGACACTGCACCCTCACTGACAGTAACAGCTTGCTCTACTCCAATGTCTTTACAATCCCTAGTCTGACTCCTGGCCAGAATGCAGCAGCTGTGGCCTGCTACATATGCAGCAGTATGTCCAGGTACCTGCTACAGACCTGACCTTCCTCACAAACAGCTACAGCAGGGCATCTACCCAAAAGCCAGACATAAAGGTGCAGGGAGGGATGTTGAGGTTTTAAGGGACATTTGTCACAGTCTCTACCTACAAACATACCCAACTAATAGACCAGCATCAACTGGAGCAACATGCACAGTCAGATAGAAAAGGATGTAGCACACTCACAACTGCCTGTCTCCTCACTCACCCCAACACACATTTACACAGTACACTGCTACACAGTCTGAAAGTCTAACATTGGCCAGACATACATACCTCTCAACTGTACAGATTTCCACAGAATGTCCAGATTCTTGCCTCATATTTTTGTTCCATTTTCTCATAAACCTGTGTGTTTCTGGCAAATCATTGCCACACCATTGAGGGTTGATGTAAAAAAATAATGACAGACATTTGAGTTGCAGACTTCATACCCTTCAGAATATTTATGATAATGCAAAACATGTTATTCCATCAACTCTGTACGTTTGTAAGTGCAATATTTCAAAAGTGTCCCTATTTTGGGGCCTTTGTCCCCTCATTATTTATGACTTTGTAAAGAGTTCTTGCTCTAAGAGGTTGAGGGGTATGGCTACAGATGGTTGCCATACCTGTGGCCTCTGAATATGTCTGCAGATTGGCCTAATGTGTGACACATAATTTCTTTCTATCTGTCACAAAATTGTGGTTTTCTGGCCAATGTTTTGGATAACCATGACAGACTGACATTGCAGATTAATGACAGATATTGTCATGTAACAACACATACCCTTTGGAAAGTGCATTCAAATGCACAACCTGTTCTAGTATCTACTTTCCATGTGTGTCACAGCAATAGATGAAGATTGTGCTCAGTGTTTGGTGTTTGCCCCAGTTTCCCATATGGCTTTAACCAGATGTCTTTCTGTGAGTGGTTGAGAGGTATGCTGGTGGCCATAACAAAGGTAGACTGATGCAAGGGGATGTACATACACACACACACACACACACACACACACACACACACACACACACACACACACACACACACACACACACACACACACACACACACACACACTCATGACCTGCCCTTGCTGATAGCAGAACATCTACCTGCCTAGTTTTACAAACAATAGTGCTAGGTACATAACACAAACACCACAGAGCTACTGTAGTGTTGCAGTATCTGCCAGTACTATGCAAGTGGGTGACCATTGCAGGGGCTGTTAGGATTGCCAGTGGTGGAGTCACAGGCCCTTAACATGGTAGAGCCATCTGGAACACACACAGACTGCTGCATGGGGATATGCATTAAAACACACATGCTCATAGAGTCGACAATTTTCATATTAGATGACCTACCTATCTAGTTATGTATAATACACACTGATATGACTATTGCATGCACCACAGTGCCTTTGTGTTAGAAAATGTGTAACTGTGCTTGTAAGGTGGATAACATCTGTAGGAGCTGCAACTAGGTTGGCAATGAGGGAATCAACGGGGTGGAAGAGACACACAAAATGATATAACCATCACAGACACACTGGAAAGACAGCCACAGGGGATATGCATGCAGAAACACATACACTCGCATAGTTGGCAATACTCAGATTAGAACATCTACCTATCCACTTGTATGTACTATAGTGCTATGTACACATTACATGCACCAAAGAGATTACATGCCTGGGACATAACATACTACCTCTTACAACAATTAATGTTGGGAATGGCTTCATGGATGGTGGGATACACTACCCAAAATAGCAACTGGTCTCATATATTGCTCTTATAAACCTTGACAAGTGATGGAGTAACTGACTTTGCAGCAACATGATGTTTCAGACAGCTATGAAGTCTGATGCTAACATGTGTGTCACTACAGCAACTGTCACATATTTGGCAACAATTTGCCATAAATGCCCATTGTTAGGAGACACAGACCACATATATGTTGCAAACATCTGGATATTCTGCATACATCTGTACAGATGACTTTTATGGCCTGCAGAGTTTAACATGGTGCATGTAAGGCAGATGCCATTAACAGGCTATTTAAAGTAATGTCATGGGGAGGGGCTAAACAGGCCATAAAATAGTATAACTAACACACACAACAGCCACAGGGGATATGCTTCACACATAAACACACCCAGTACAATAGTTGACTGTATTGAGATTTAAACACTTACCTATCTATTTGTACATACTAGAGTGCAGCCTACTTATCACACACACCACAAAGCTTATAGGGCTAAGTGTCCAAAGGTACTTCTAAGGTGAATGATATCAGCAGCCATTGTAAAGCAGGGCAATGGGAAGTGTACTGGGTGGAACAGGCCATAAAATTGCATAACCAACACACACACACAGGGGATATGTTTCTCACACACACATACACTTACAGTTGCCAGTGCTGAGATTAGAACCCCTACTTATCTAGTTATTTGTACTATAGTACTATGCAGTTATTGCACGTGCCATGGAGCTTATAGGGCTGGCAAGAGTTCAAAGGACAATGAGAAGTGTACTGGGTGGAACAATCCTTAAAATGGTATAATCAACACACACAGGGGATATGTTTCACACACACACACACACACACACACACACACACACACACACACACACACTCCCAGTTGCCAGTGCTAAGATTAGAACCCCTACATATCTAGTTATTTGTACTACAGTGTTACGAAATTATCACATGTGCCACTGAGCTTATAGGGGTGAAGGCTGTCCAAAGGTACTTCTAAGGTGAATAACATCAGCAGACCTTCTAACGTAGGGCAATGGAAAGTGTAATGGGTGGGAATTGGCTCAAAATACTTTAACCTACAAACACACACACATTTGCCATAACTGACATTAGAACCACTGCCTATCTAATTATTTGTACTGTAGTGTTACGCAGTTATCACATACACCACAGAGCTTATAGAGCTGCAGGCTGTCCAGATGTACTTCTAAGGTGAATTACATCAACAACCCTTGTAAAGTATGGCAATAGGAAGTGTACTGAGTGAGAAAGACCTCAAAATACTTCCACATACAAACATGTACACTTAAAAACACACACATTTGCCAGAGCTGAGATTAGAACCCCTACCTATCTAGTTATTTGTACTATAGTGTTACACAGTTATTACATATGCCACGGAACTTACAAGACTGAAAGCTGTCCAAAGGTACTTCTAAGGAGACTGACATCAGCAGGACTGCTAAAGTGGGGCAATGGGAAGTGTACTGGGTGGGAATGGCCCAAAAATCTTTAACCTACAAACACACACACACACACACACACACACACACACACACACACACACACACACACACACACACACACTCGCACACATGTACACACGCACACACAGACACAGACCTTCGGGTTTTGTGAGACTACTACCTCTAACTCACTACTATTACACAATGGAGCTCACCTTCATGCTGGCACATGCCACTAGTTACAACTGGTGTGCAATTGTCTACAACAGGACATCACTCTATGCCTTTCAGGGTGTCTCTGCATATGACTCTCTCTCTGTCTGTGTCTCCCCCTCTCTCTATCACTGTCTGTCTCTCTCTTCCCCATATGTCTATGTGCGTGTATGCTTGAAATATATTTATATGTTGCCCATATATATGTATGTGTATCACACTCTAAAGATGCAGATATAGCACATATGGACCACCTAGAGATATGTGGGGGTAATCCTGTGTGATGGGTGTGGGTAGAGACAGTTAAGGTGTACATATATGTCTGTATGCAAAGAAATATCTGCACAATGCAGTTGCATAGTCCAATGTGGGCTTAGACATGGGCTGTAATTCTCTAAGTGTAGGAGCATACCCAGTATGACCTTCTATAGTAGGAGTGGGAGTCCTTTCCAGAGATATCTTTACTCCATTCCATGGTTTTGTGTGCTACAATCATACCTGCCAACCTGCTAGTGCAAGAACTCTGAGGATAGCCTAGCAAAATGGGTGGACAATGGCCCAAACACAGGGAGATATTTTAAATGTTGCTCTTATAGACTTAGAAAATTGCTAAAGTAACAGGATTTGTTTTAGCAGACATTTTCTGACATATATGTCGTCTGACACTGAAATGTATGTCAATACTTACTGACATATATCCTCAGATCATCACAATGATTTACCAGAGACATACAAGATTTATGATGAGCAGACCAAAATTATGAGCCAAAGTATAGACATTCTGGACAAATCCAGCCAGTTGAGAGGTGTGGCTACAGCCAATTGGCTGATTAAGCTGTGTAAACAGACCAGCACCTCAGCCATACACTGGCCAGTGATCTCCTGGTTGTGTGGTAGCCTTCTTAACTGAAAAGTCATATCCTGGTGTGGGTACAGAGTGCATTGTACTGAACAGTGATTTCCATAATATGTGTGGTATATTCTACAAAGCACTGGGATTTCCTGGTATGTCAGTGGCAGAGCAGCATAGAGTTATATGTTGAACCACTGACAGATATTTGTTTATAGGTTCATAGATTAAAAGGAGGTTACTAGGGTATTCGCCCTGAAGCCCTTACAACCCTAGCAGATGAGAGTGTAGCCGATGTTAAGACATGTCAGCACCCAGAACCCCTGCACAGCAGGGACAAAGGTAGAATCACAGGACTGTATTTTCTGTTTTCCAGTTATCCAGGATGCACTTCAAAAGGGGTATTGAGGTATTCAGTTAATGTGGACAGGGAATGTATTCCACAGATGGGGGAGTCTGTGGGACACATATCTGTCACATCAAGTCCTATTGATATCACAGACAAGGTTGATGCTGCGCCTACAGGTCGCTTGAGTGGGACTTGACTTGCAGATGTGCAGCAGTCCCATCAAGGCAGGGTCTGGATTGCTTTGCATGGCAGACAGAGGTCACCTCTAAGGACTCTGTATGAAATTGAGTAGAGGGATATTGCTTTTAGCCTATCTGTGTAGGGTATGTGTGTTGAGGGGTTGGATTCTCCTGGTGAGGAACCTCTGTGGTCTCTCCAGCTGCTGCATGTGCTTTGTGAGGTACATGCCAAAGGGTGGGGTGTAGACAATAATTGGCCTTATAATGGTAGGATACATGGATCTTGTGACCTCTCTGTCCCTTGATGAGATACCCACCTTTGTGTAAAAGGATGACAGTGGCTGTCCTCCACTCAGCTTGGGCAAAGCCAGTACTCAGGCTTTGGGTGACTAGGGTGCCTAATGGTGCTATCAGTTCATGCCTGAGTTCATGTAGGATGCAGCCTGGGATGTATTCAGGTACCATGGAGGCTGTCCTTTTGCCTTTGAGAAGGCAGTGATACCCTGTTCCATAGTGATAAGGGGTGGGTAAGCAGGTACTGAGGATGTCCTGCTTTACTGATGGTGGGGGCATATGAGAGATGTTTCCACTGAATCTGTCAGCCAGTAGATTGGCTATATCCATAGATTTTGTGTATGTGCTGTCCTTAATCACTAGTTCTGAAGAATCTGAGCAGATCTGGGAGCTTCCTTTGAGACTGCAGACATATGTGAAGAAGGCCTTCTGATTGTCTGTCTTAGATGTGGGCAATTTGGTGTCAGAGTTGCCTTTAGAGTATTTCAGTACTGCTGTTAGTTGTTTGTTCTGGCTAAGGAGAGATTGCTTCCAATTGGACACCTGCTCCTTCTTGGTCCTGGACAGGAATGTTTTCCTTTTGTTATATAGTTTATTTGGACCCTTTGGAGGAATAATCCAGTACTGTAATGACCTGTTTATAGGTGTGTTAATACTTATATGGCAAGAATTCAGAAACAATCTGCAGAGCAAACAAAGCCCTTTGTATGACATATTGATATGTTCATGTTGTTGCAGATTCAAAGATGAGCTCTTGCACAGGTGAAGTTTTCACATTAATCAGGACAGTAAGTGACCAAATACAGGTGTAGCACTTCAGAGGTAGCAGTGAACAGGGTTTCTGAGCATTAATGATCACATATAAACTGGCTCAGCATATGGGAAAATATCACTTTGAAAAGGAGAAATGTTATCTCTGGCAGTGGGACTGGATCATTTGAACAAAATGCATATATTTCAGACAATTCAAGAACCTGTACAGAACAGAAAAGTGACACAAGCAATTTGAGAATCGATAAGTTGTTGGTTGGCATGTACTGCACAGCATCTGTGATACATACTAGACACATCCCAGGGACTGTACAGCTCATTTGTTCCACTGAATACCATGGCCTTTATTTCTTTTAAAAGTAGCTGCAGGGACTTTTCAGTAACCATCAGGAGACATGCTGGGGGGTCTCCTAGTCCTCCCTAGATGAGCCTCTATGACCAACTTAATGTCCTGCTGCAATATGTGGGCCATTTATCTTTACATAATCTACCTGCAACTGCTGCCATGACAGTGGTTGGGTAAGTTACTATCCTATATCATGAATAACAGAATGAATACATTTAAGAAACTTTTCTCAACCTATTATTGTGGCATCTTATATGCATATAGTTCAAATATGTATAGGAGTCTATGTATTATATGTATGACTGTAATTGCATTATATGCATATCTTAGTTTGCATTTTGTATATATTATTTCTTTTTCCATCAGTGGACTCTGAGTGAACCTTTTAATTCATTCACTCCAATGGAGCTCAGGAAGTTTGCACTGTAACTTCCAATGAGCAGAGGCTAAGTCTTTTAACAGAATCAAATTATGTCCTCACATTTCAAACAAATGTTCACATCTCTGGAACCATAGGAGGTATGAAAGAAGTATACATGGCAAACTCTTAAGTATAAACTGTTTTTACAGTAGTAGTATTCTTTAGGTTCTAGGTCTTAAACCAAATGTTATAAGTCACAGTAAACACAGTAACTGTTACGTTTGTAATATTTTGCAAACACCTTACAATATCTTAGCAACCACACAAGCTACAACTCTATACTGTCAGCATAATTGTATCCATTACGCTGAGAACTTCTCATCACGAGGCTGAGGAGTTCTATCTATGTTACTTGCTTGTTGAGATATTTAGAAAAATGTAAAAATCATATCTATGTAAATTAATATCATAAAAACAATCATTAATCCCCCAGATTCAATAAACTCCATGTAGGAATAGTGGTATTCCTACATACGGAGTGAATGGTGTTCGCGATTCAGGTCTCTTATCAGCAGCGCACCTTACATATTAATGAAGGTGCACTACTGAGATGGATCTGCAGACATGGATACTGAATCAGCGCAGGGGGCATGTTGCAGTAGTACTTCGCCAGATCTGTAACACCCCCTGCACTTTGTAAAATCCTTTCAGTGTCCACGGACATTGAAAGAGGATTTAGTATGGAATGCAATGCAGTGAGTGTGTGACAGGAATTGTAACACACCCCCTGTATTGTCAAAGTGCCATACAGCACTTTAGAATCTTAAAAGTGTCCTCAGACACTGAAAAGGAGATCTGTGAATGGAATGCAATGAAGAGGCTGTATGACAGGAAGTGTAACACACCCCCCCTGCATTGTCAAAGTTCCACACGGCACTTTATAGTTAAATAGTGTCCTTGGACACACACCTGTCAATCCCCTAGAGCAAGAAGTCTGGCCAAAGCCCTGAAATAAAAGTGGAACAAAGGTACAACAATAAGAGAACATTGTAAATATTGCCCTTACAAACTTAGAAAGTTGATAGGCTACCAGCTTTTGCATTAGATTGTAATGAAGAGTATGTGGCCTGTAACTGACATGCTGATATGTAAATAGTGATAAATACCTATTTAAAATACTTGTATTTTTTTTTTTATTTATATGTGAAGTTTAAGCATAGCTGAGCGGGTTTGTGTGCCATGGCACTTTGCTCAACAGTGCTTAAATGTCTTGTAAGAGCTATACAGAAATGTATAGCTAAACTCCTGAATGCCGACTTAGCATAGTGGTTAGAGCTTTGGCTTTGAGTACAGTACTTCACGATTTAAATACCAAGACAGGCCACTCAGCTTTTACATGGGAAAGCTTTGTGAAATTATTTTTTATTTACTTGATGTGGTAATTGATATTTGTTAAGCAGAGTAATGTAGTTTGTCCAGAATTGCAGTGTCACTGGATATATTATGTGAAATCGCCCATGTAAACACAAGTGTCCCATACAGTACAGTCACATCCCAAAGTAATGTAATCAAATCACATAGAGGGAGGTCATGTAAAGTAAACTATATAGACAGAATAATATATCAGTAATGAGTATTTAATGTCCAATATGTGAATATTCATTAAATGAAGAATGAGCAATGCTTAGCAGTACTATAGCAATAATTTCTTACAGCTGGTCTGAGCATTGCTTAGAAAATACTCA
The DNA here is from genome assembly GCF_019279795.1 of Protopterus annectens. NCBI lineage: Eukaryota > Metazoa > Chordata > Ceratodontiformes > Protopteridae > Protopterus > Protopterus annectens. Next base: position 741,168,379 of record NC_056729.1, on the reverse strand, counting down.
TTCTAAGCATCATTCAGCTCACCTAAAGCCAATTTCTTAGCACTGCTAAGCACAGCTTAGCATTTGCCACTTTAAGCTCAGCTTAGCAGGTTTGCGCATTGCTCAGCTTAGCTCAGCATTTTGGTCACTGGGTTGCCACAACTTTGGACACAAATATGAATCCAGGTATCCAAGTATGCCAGTAGCACACTCACACAACATCAGTGCAGGGAACACCTTCTTCATCATATATGCAATCCTGACATGTATGGGTCCCCTCTAGTCATGTACCCATAGTTGTCACAGTTTTCCCCATACCATTCCAGGTTGACAGTTTAACAGTTATGTATGTGCTCTAGAAGCTAAAGGCCATAGGAAGATGTAAAGTGAGGGCAGATCTGTAGAGTATTGAGCAGTACTGTTGTGAAAAATAGAGGCCTATACAGCTGTTAATGGACTTTTTTCTCTCCCCCACCCCTTATCTGCATCAATAATTATTACTCATATACTACAGGTATGTTGTTCTGAAAACCTAATGTTGGGACTTGTGTTCTATTATTGTTCATATATTTAATTGGTTGCATATTGACACACCTTGTTCAAATATCGTTGTTGGTGGCTTGTTGCCGTAAATAGAACAGGCATGCTGTTACAATGCTGACTGTTATTCTATTTATGCATGTGTTCTGTTTGCTATGCATTTGTTTCACTTCTATAGGTCTGGGTTAATTGGAACACCCACTCATGCTGTTATAACTAATTTTGAAATGTTTTATTCATGACTAACCAGTACATTTTGAAAAACCTCAACACCATAGCACATTTGGGAAGGCAGATCCCAGCAGATCCACCTGACCTGCCTCATCTGGCCATGGCACCAGGCCTCAGCACATCTGTGACCCAGTCTAGAACTGTCTCCTCTGCTTAGTCCTGCATCACCCTTGGGTGGAACTACCTCAGGGGATGAGGCCCATACCCCCCAGGCATGGGCGCGGAGAGGATCATAGGCTCATAGGAAGTTACTAGGCTATTGGCCCTGAGGCTCTTATAAGCCTAGCCAAGAGTTTAGCCCATGTATAGACAAGTCAGCACATAATGTCCCTATCCAGCAGGGACACTGGTGGAATCCTAGGGGTGTATTTTCTGTTTCCATCCAGTTATCCAGGTTGCACTTAAAAAGGTGTAAAGAGGTACTCTGCTTGACATGGAGAGGAAGTCTATTCCACAGATGGGGGAGTCTCTTGGACACAAATCTATCCTGCCAACAAGTCTTGTTAATATCACAGACCAGGTTGAGGCAATGCGTGCAGGTTACTCCTGTGGAGCTTGACTTGTGGATATGCAGCAGTCCCATCAAGGAGGGGCCCGTGATTGTCTTGTATGCCAGACAGAGGTCACCTCTGAAGAGTCTGTATGAAACTGAGTAGAGGGATAGGGCTTTTAGGCTATCTGTGTATGGCTGATGTTTGATGTCCTGGATTCTCCTGGTGAGGAAACTTTGTGGTCTCTCCAGCTGGTGCATGTGCTTTGCAAGGTACATGCTGAAAGGGGTGATGTACTCAATAATGATCCTCATAAGGGAAGAATACAGGGATTTTATGACCTCCTTGTCCCTGGATGAGATACCCTTACTTATGAGGTGGGCCATGTAGAAAGCTTTACGTACAATGGAAGCAACATGATAGTCAAAATTCAGGTTGCTATCAACCTTGGTGTCCAAATCCCTCATGACTGATTGTGTGTTTAGGACGTTGTTATTTATGTGATAATTTGTGGGGATGTCACTGTCCCCAAAGGAGATGATGATGGGTACACAATTTTTTGGTGTTCAGTTTAAGGCCATGTTTCGGGCACCAGTCATTTGTCTGAGTGAGACCTTCTTCGAGGATGTCCACATTACTAGGGGAATTGATGACAGCACCCAGCTTGCAAGGATCTGCAAACGTGGTCAGCCATAGCCTACTGGGTATCCAGGAAATAATCTATTTAACCAATCACTCCAGTCACTGTTCAGGTCTTTCTGGATTGTACATATACTTCAGATATTCTATTTAAATGTTCTCATATGGATTCTGACTTATCTTGAATATATGTCCAGCATTACCCTTCTACAAGGGCACATACCCTCCTGTGACACAAGCACAATATCAAGTGTCATTTGATAATGCAACATGACTCTTCATTTTGCCATAATTTCTTACGTAATGTCAGTTATTGCCACATAAGAGGCATTATGCAGATGACTGCAAACTAGGAGCCATAGTCAAGTCCCCAAATGATGTGGACATCCTACAGAAGGGCCTCACTGAGACAGATGCCTGGTGTCAGAGCCATGGCCTCAAGCTCAATGCCAAAAAGTGCAGTGTCATCCCCTTTGGTAAAAACTCTGTACTCATGAACTACCACATAGGCAGCAATCTACTTAACCCCGAATGTGTGATAAGAGACCTTGAGATCCAGGTGGACAGTAGTCTCTCCTTTGATAGTCACATCACCACAGTAGTCAGGAAGTCCTTCTATGTGGCACACCTCATCATAAAAGGTTTCTCATACAGGAAAAAAGAGGTCATTGTTCCCCTCTACTCGACACTCATTAGACCCATTATAGAGTACAATGCCCCTTTTGGAATGTACCTCACAAGACATCTTCAGCAGGTGGAAAGGCCACAGAAGTACCTCACAAAGAGGATTACTGGCCTCAAACAAATGCCCTACACTGACCGCCTCAAAAAACTCCAGCTTTACTCCATAGCATATCGCCTATTCTGAGGTGATCTCTGCCTAACATATAAAGCTATGTCAAACCCCGAGCTGTTGGACATGCTACACCTAAAGAAATCCCAATCCCTCCAAACTTCATGCTCTAGGGACCTAAACCTTGTCAGCACAATAAACAGGACATGCTGGAGGGATAGATTCCTGTCCCAGAGACTTCCCATACTTTGGAACAGGCTACCCATCTATGTCAAGCAAAGTTCTTTATTAGCACTCTTCAAGAAAAATCTTGATGAGTGGATGGGAAATAGGAAATACACCCAGTGGATCACGTCTGTGTCTCTGCCCGACAGTAGCACAGGAAAATAACTTTCTTGGGTGGCGTAAGCCAGGGAACCTTGTTGGCTAGGCTTATGTAGGCCTTTGGGCTGATAGCCTAGTACCTACCTATGAACCTATGAACCTGTTAGCCAGATTTTCTAGCAACTTAGCAACTTTTCTTAATCCCACATTGCTTTAGGTGCTCCATACCAAGGGGAAACCACCTGCCCCTGATATCACTCCATCCCCTAGATCTAATCCCTCAAAATCTAGATTTTTACATTGCTTCATCTTATAATTTCTTACTACAAGTCAGCACCCTATGCCACTTCCAGCAGGGACACAAGTGCAATCCCAGGGATGCATTTTCTTTTTCCCATTAAGTTATCCAGGTTGCGCTTAAAAAGGTTTAATGAGATACTCTGCTTTATGTAGAGAGGGAGTCTTTTCCACATAAGGAGGAGTCTCTGAGACACAAATATGTCTTGCCAATTAGTCCTAGTGATGTCACAGACCAGGTTGAGGTTGCGTGTCTGGGTTACTCCAGTGGAGCTTGACTTGTGGATATGCAGCAGTCCCATCAGGGCAGGGTCTGAGATTGCTTTATATGCCAAACAGAGGTCACGTCTGAGGAGTCTGTAGGAGACTATTAGAGGGACAGGGCTTTTAGCCTATCTGTGTAGGGTAGATGTTTGAGGCCCTGGATTCTCTGGATGAGGAATCTCTGTGGTCTCTCCAGCTGCTGCATGTGTTTTGTGAGGTACATAGGTCACAAAGTTGTACATAGAACCTGTCACCCACAAGAAGTTCTGAGGTATGATGCACAGGGTCATCCAGACAAACTTGGATGTATGCCTGAGCCAGATCAAGGGCAGACTGGTGCACCTGGAGCGAGAGGCTGCCCCTGTTGTCCAGCCCCCAGCACAACCACCTTTGGGGCCGTGAAGGGGCAGTGGTGACTGCCCATGGATGAGGACCTCAATCCCTCTGTTTCCATCTGGGGCTCATGAGCCTCTGATTCCCAACCACCCTCCCTGTCCAAGGTGTTTACCCCCCTCATGTGTCATACACCGCCCGTGTCTGCTGTCTTGTCTGTTTTGTCCGTCTGCAAAAGCAACCTCTCCTTCCAAACTTACCTCCCCAAATGTACCTGCAACCTTTCCCCAACATCCCACTCTCACCTTAAAAAAAGGAGGGGCATCTACCCCACCTTAAAAAAAACATGTCCCATACATAGCTCTCCATTTTGTCCCCAAGTACACTGATGTCAATCACTTTACCCCTGAATTACTCAAGCAATGTATGCTGCCCACACCCCTCCCTGTGTGGTGTGAAGCACTAAATTCCAAATTGTCCACATCATTCACAGCTGTTGCTGCAGAAGAAATGGAGAGCTATGGCCCTTTCCTACACCCATCTTGCACATCCCTAGCTGCCTTTCACATTATTTTCCCCCTGCTTGCCACCATTTCACCACTTTCCTATCACCCTTTTTTTCTTTTCTTTTTTTTTGAAATAAGCACGGGTTTAAATGGTAGCAAGTGCTGCTAAGCAAAGCTAAGGGAAGCTAAGAATCTCTAGGCACCACTTAGTGTCATGCAAACCTGCACAACCCATCTTAAAAGTGCTTAAAACTGCTTTAATCACTCTAACTCATTCAGCCTCTATTCTGCCCATCAACAAAATAACCAGCCCTACCAGGTCTCTGCACCTTACAGTCACAGCAGTGTACCACTATACCATATGAGCTGTGAGATTTATTCATGCTTTTGTAACTATATCATGCATTAAGTTCATTTAACATTAGGGAAAAATGTCATCACTGCCAAGTCTCAAACGTAGGACCCTGTGCACTGCAGTCACATCAGTGTACCACTACACCATCTCAGCTGTAAGAGTTTGTAATGCTTTTGTAAATATATCATGCATTATGGTCATTTAACATTAGGGAAGAAAGAAATCACACCCAATTCTCCAACCCACAACAGTTAGAGCAATGTGCCACTAGGGCAAACCAGCTCTGGAGATTTAGCATTGTTTTTGTAAATATATCATGCATTACAGTCATATAACAGGACACACATTAAACACATGCAGATTATTTAACCTAGGACCTTCTCCAGTACAGTCACAGCAGCACACCAGTACACCAAACAACTGTAGGTAATCACTGATGCTTTTGTAAAGATAACAGAACTACAGCCAGAGGAACATACCAGTACACCATCTGACCTCTGGACTATAACAGTTTTCACAAACATATCCTAATTGCCAGTCACACAGTACTCTAATATTTAGTGGCCCAAATCACACTGTACTAGGCCCTCTGACACAGATACCGAACCAGTACAGAAACAAATAAATGCTGCTGGATGTATGGGAGACCTACAATATCATGTAGAGCTGACAACTGCACAGACTGTTGCTGAATATCCAGAGTTGTGCCCCCTATTTATGGAAGGGTTGTCATAATGCCTACCCTGTCTACCTACATACTGGCAAGCCAATGCATATTGGGGTTATGAAACCATGACAGACAGCTCTGTGTCAACATCATACCCATCAGAACACACATGTTCATGCACATCCTCTGCTGCACAGTATATGCACACATATATGTCTTACAAATGCACATGCCAGATTAATGGCTCACTAGCTCTATCTGTAACATTTCTAGCATCTGTCAATATGTAGACACCCACAGTCCTGGCACAGACAACAGTTTGTGGCATGATAACTACAGTCTTGTCAATACTACATAAGAATAATTGAGTCCTACAATGTCCTGTGAAACTGGTTGCCTCTACCGCTGTCAATGCCACCCGCAGTAGCACTTTAAAGGCCTGCAGGGTGAGACACATCTCACAACTATGAATATGTGTAGTAAATGTTCACTACCACTCTCTGGATGGCTCTATTATGTAACATATGCACAACAGCCACATGCCTCACCTGGACTGTTGTGGGTACCCTCAACCAGGCCATACTGGGACACAACAGCTGACACTGCACCCTCACTGACAGTAACAGCTTGCTCTACTCCAATGTCTTTACAATCCCTAGTCTGACTCCTGGCCAGAATGCAGCAGCTGTGGCCTGCTACATATGCAGCAGTATGTCCAGGTACCTGCTACAGACCTGATCTTCCTCACAAACAGCTACAGCAGGGCATCTACCCAAAAGCCAGACATAAAGGTGCAGGGAGGGATGTTGAGGTTTTAAGGGACATTTATCACAGTCTCTACCTACAAACATACCCAACTAATAGACCAGCATCAACTGGAGCAACATGCACAGTCAGATAGAAAAGGATGTAGCACACTCACAACTGCCTGTCTCCTCACTCACCCCAGCACACATTTACACAGTAAACTGCCACACAGTCTGAAAGTCTAACATTGGCCAGACATTACATACCTCTCAACTGTACAGATTTCCACAGAATGTCCAGATTCTTGCCTCATATTTTTGTTTCATTTTCTCATAAACCTGTGTGTTTCTGGCAAATCATTGCCACACCATTGAGGGTTGATGTAAATAAATAATGACAGACATTTGAGTTGCAGACATCATACCCATCAGAATATTTATGATAATGCAAAACATGTTATTCCATCAACTCTGTACATTTGTAAGTGCAATATTTTAAAAGTGTCCCTATTTTGGGGCCTTTGTCCCCTCATTATTTATGACTTTGTAAAGAGTTCTTGCTCTAAGAGGTTGAGGGGTATGGCTACAGATGGTTGCCATACCTGTGACCTCTGAATATGTCTGCAGATTGGCCTAATGTTTGACACATAATTTCTTTCTATCTGTCACAAAATTGTGGTTTTCTGGCCAACGTTTTGGATAACCATGACAGACTGACATTGCAGATTAATGACAGATATTGTCATGTAACAACACATACCCTTTGGAAAGTGCATTCAAATGCACAACCTGTTCTAGTATCTACTTTTCATGTGTGTCACAGCAATAGATGAAGATTGTGCTCAGTGTTTGGTGTTTGCCCCAGTTTCCCATATGGCTTTAACCAGATGTCTTTCTGTGAGTGGTTGAGAGGTATGCTGGTGGCCATAAAAAAGGTAGACTGATGCAAGGGGATGTACATACACACACACACACACACACACACACACACACACACACACACACACACACACACACACACACACACACACACACACACACACACACACACACTCATGACCTGCCCTTGCTGATAGCAGAACATCTACCTGCCTAGTTTTACAAACAATAGTGCTAGGTACATAACACAAACACCACAGAGCTACTGTAGTGTTGCAGTATCTGCCAGTACTATTCAAGTGGGTGACCATTGCAGGGGCTGTTAGGATTGCCAGTGGTGGAGTCACAGGCCCTTAACATGGTAGAGCCATCTGGAACACACACAGACTGCTGCATGGGGACATGCATTAAAACACACATGCTCATAGAGTCGACACTTTTCATATTAGATGACCTACCTATCTAGTTATGTACAATACATAACTGATATGACTATTGCATGCACCACAGTGCCTTTGTGTTAGAAAATGTGTAACTGTGCTTGTAAGGTGGATAACATCTGTAGGAGCTGCAACTAGGTTGGCAATGAGGGAATCAACGGGGTGGAAGAGACACACAAAATGATATAACCATCACAGGCACACAGGAAAGACAGCCACAGGGGATATGCATGCAGAAACACATACACTCGCACAGTTGGCAATACTCAGATTAGAACATCTACCTATCCACTTGTATGTACTATTGTGCTACGTACACATTACATGCACCAAAGAGATTACATGCCTGGGACATAACATACTACCTCTTACAACAGTTAATGTTGGGAATGGCTTCATGGATGGTGGGATACACTACCCAAAATAGCAACTGGTCTCATATATTGCTCTTATAAATCTTGACAAGTGATGGAGTAACTGACTTTGCAGCAACATGATGTTTCAGACAGCTATGAAGTCTGATGCTAAAATGTGTGTCACTACAGCAACTGTCACATATTTGGCAACGATTTGCCATAAATGCCCATTGTTCGGAGACACAGACTACATATATGTTGCAAACATCTGGATATTCTGCATACATCTGTACAGATGACTTTTATGACCTGCAGAGTTTAACATGGTGCATGTAAGGCAGATGCCATTAACAGGCTATTTAAAGTAATGTCATGGGGAGGGGCTAAACAGGCCATAAAATAGTATAACTAACACACACAACAGCCACAGGGGATATGCTTCACACATAAACACACCCAGTACAATAGTTGACTGTATTGAGATTTAAACACTTGCCTATCTATTTGTACATACTAGAGTGCAGCCTACTTATCACACACACCACAAAGCTTATAGGGCTAAGTGTCCAAAGGTACTTCTAAGGTGAATGATATCAGCAGCCATTGTAAAGCAGGGCAATGGGAAGTGTACTGGGTGGAACAGGCCATAAAATTGCATAACCAACACACACACAGGGGATATGTTTCTCACACACACATACACTTACAGTTGCCAGTGCTGAGATTAAAACCCCTACTTATCTAGTTATTTGTACTATAGTACTATGCAGTTATTGCACGTGCCATGGAACTTATAGGGCTGGCAAGAGTCCAAAGGACAATGAGAAGTGTACTGGGTGGAACAATCCTTAAAATGGTATAATCAACATACACAGGGGATATGTTTCTCACACACACACACACACACACACACACACACACACACACACACACACACACACACACACACACACACACACACACATACACACTCCCAGTTACCAGTGCTAAGATTAGAACCCCTACATATCTAGTTATTTGTACTACAGTGTTACGAAATTATCACATGTGCCACTGAGCTTATAGGGGTGAAGGCTGTCCAAAGGTACTTCTAAGGTGAATAACATCAGCAGGCCTTCTAACGTAGGGCAATGGAAAGTGTAATGGGTGGGAATTGGCTCAAAATACTTTAACCTACAAACACACACACATTTGCCATAACTGACATTAGAACCACTGCCTATCTAATTATTTGTACTGTAGTGTTACACAGTTATCACATGCACCACAGAGCTTATAGAGCTGCAGGCTGTCCAGATGTACTTCTAAGGTGAATTACATCAACAACCCTTGTAAAGTATGGCAATAGGAAGTGTACTGAGTGAGAAAGACCTCAAAATACTTCAACATACAAACATATACACTTAAAAACGCACACATTTGCCAGAGCTGAGATTAGAACCCCTACCTATCTAGTTATTTGTACTATAGTGTTACACAGTTATTACATATGCCACGGAACTTACAAGACTGAAAGCTGTCCAAAGGTACTTCTAAGGAGACTGACATCAGCAGGACTGCTAAAGTAGGGCAATGGGAAGTGTACTGGGTGGGAATGGCCCAAAAATCTTTAACATACAAACAAACACACACACACATGCTCGCACACATGTACACACGCACACACAGACACAGACCTTCGGGTTTTGTGAGACTACTACCTCTAACTCACTACAATTACACAATGGAGCTCACCTTCATGCTGGCACATGCCATTAGTTACAACTGGTGTGCAACTGTCTACAACAGGACATCACTCTATGCCTTTCAGGGTGTCTCTGCATATGACTCTCTCTCTGTCTGTGTCTCCCCCTCTCTCTATCACTGTCTGTCTCTCTCTTCCCCATATGTCTATGTGCGTGTATGCTTGAAATATATTTATATGTTGCCCATATATATGTAAGTGTATCACACTCTAAAGATGCAGATATAGCACATATGGACCACCTAGAGATATGTGGGGGTAATCCTGTGTGATGGGTGTGGGTAGAGACAGTTAATGTGGACATAGATGTCTGTATGCAAAGAAATATCTGCACAATGCAGTTGCATAGTCCAATGTGGGCTTAGACATGGGCTGTAATTCTCTAAGTGTAGGAGCATACCCAGTATGACCTTCTATAGTAGGAGTGGGAGTCCGTTCCAGAGATATCTTTACTCCATTCCATGGTTTTGTGTGCTACAATCATACCTGTCAACCTGCTAGTGCAAGAACTCTGGGGATAGCCTAGCAAAATGGGTGGACAATGGCCCAAACACAGGGAGATAATTTAAATGTTGCTCTTATAGACTTAGAAAATTGCTAAAGTAACAGGGTTTGTTTTAGCAGACATTTTCTGACATATATGACGTCTGACACTGAAATGTATGTCAATACTTACTGACATATATCCTCAGATCATCACAATGATTTATCAGAGACATACAAGATTTATGATGAGCAGACCAAAATTATGAGCCAAAGTATAGACATTCTGGACAAATCCAGCCAGTTGAAAGGTGTGGCTACAGCCAATTGGCTGATTAAGCTGTGTAAACAGACCAGCACCTCAGTCATACACTGGCCAGTGATCTCCTGGTTGTGTGGTAGCCTTCTTAACTGAAAAGTCATATCCTGGTGTGGGTACAGAGTGCATTGTACTGAACAGTGATTTCCATAATATGTGTGGTATATCCTACATAGCACTGGGATTTCCTGGTATGTCAGTGGCAGAGCAGCATAGAGTTATATGTTGAACCACTGACAGATATTTGTTTATAGGTTCATAGATTAAAAGGAGGTTACTAGGGTATTCGCCCTGAAGCCATTACAACCCTAGCAGATGAGAGTGTAGCCGATGTTAAGACATGTCAGCACCCTGAACCCCTGCACAGCAGGGACAAAGGTAGAATCACAGGACTGTATTTTATGTTTTCCAGTTATCCAGGATGCACTTCAAAAGGGGTATTGAGGTATTCAGTTAATGTGGACAGGGAATGTATTCCACAGATGGGGGAGTCTGTGGGACACATATCTGTCACATCAAGTCCTATTGATATCACAGACAAGGTTGATGCTGCGCCTACAGGTCGCTTGAGTGGGACTTGACTTGCAGATGTGCAGCAGTCCCATCAAGGCAGGGTCTGGATTGCTTTGCATGGCAGACAGAGGTCACCGCTGAGGACTCTGTATGAAATCGAGTAGAGGGATATTGCTTAGCCCCTATCTGTGGCAATATGTGTGTTGAGGGGTTGGATTCTCCTGATGAGGAACCTCTGTGGTCTCTCCAGCTGCTGCATGTGCTTTGTGAGGTACATGCCAAAGGGTGGGGTGTAGACAATAATTGGCCTTATAATGGTAGGATACATGGATCTTGTGACCTCTCTGTCCCTTGATGAGATACCCACCTTCGTGTAAAAGGATGACAGTGGCTGTCCTCCACTCAGCTGGGGCAAAGCCAGTACTCAGGCTTTGGGTGACTAGGGTGCCTAATGGTGCTACCAGTTCATGCCTGAGTTTATGTAGGATGCAGCCTGGGATGTATTCAGGTCCCATGGAGGCTGTCCTTTTGCCTTTGAGAAGGCAGTGATACCCTGTTCTATAGTGATAAGGGGTGGGTAAGCAGGTACTGAGGATGTCCTGCTTTACTGATGGTGGGGGCATATGGGAGATGTTTCCACTGAATCTGTCAGCCAGTAGATTGGCTATATCCATAGATTTTGTGTATGTGCTGTCCTTAATCACTAGTTCTGAAGAATCTGAACAGATCTGGGAGCTTCCTTTGAGACTGCAGACATATGTGAAGAAGGCCTTCTGATTGTCTGTCTTAGATGTGGGCAATTTGGTGTCAGAGTTGCCTTTAGAGTATGTCAGTACTGCTGTTAGTTGTTTGTTCTGGCTAAGGAGAGATTGCTTCCAATTGGACACCTGCTCCTTCTTGGTCCTGGACAAGAATGTTTTCCTTTTGTTATATAGTTTATTTATTGCAGATGTCCACCAGACAGATTTATTCTCCCTTGTGGAGGATAATGTTGTCCTGTCATGTAT